>NW_020442468.1:1360447-1396323 GCF_000699045.2 Agrilus planipennis
ACATCCTTAACTATTTCCGAACAGTAATCTAATCTAGGTATACCTCTGACTAGACCTTCGTGCCTGAGAAGGTGTCCTATCAACCTATCTCGCCTATTTCCTATTGACTTCCACAGAGTCCTCTGTTCTCCTATTCCTTCTAATACCTCCTCATTTCTAACCTTCTCTATCCAGGGTATCCTCATCATTCGCCTGTAACACTACATTTCGAACGCTTTTAATCTTTTCTTTTCCGCCGCACCCACTCTCCATGTTTCGAATCCGTACAGCACCGCGCTTCAAACAATCCTTTCCGAATTTCTAAAGTGACTTCTTTTTATTGAAGGCGACTCGACCCTGCGCTATCCTATGCTTTATATCTCTACTACTTCTTCCGTCCTGACTTATCTGACTTCCTAGATGCCGAAAATCAGCCACTTTTTCTAATCTTTCGTCTCCTATTTTTACATTCTCTCTTTCATATCAGTATTTTTGTTTTACTTTTATTTATTTTCATGCAATAGAATTTTGTCAATACCGCTTCCATCTTATTTAAACCTATCTCTAACTCTTCCTTGCTAGAAGCTAATACTGCTATATCTAAGCATAGTAATCTTTTGCCTCTCCATACCTATCCCTGCAGTTGTACTGTCTTTAATGATGTTGATCACGTCTTCGATGTATCTATAGATTAAAAAGTAACAATGACAATGTGCATCCCTGTATGACTCCCTTCCTAATATATAACTTCTCTACGTTGCAGCCCCAGCTCTATTATTATAATATAAACTGTTTTATCTCCAATCATCTATACAATATTTACTTTTATTGAATTTTTTACTCTCCTAGACTCCAATCCTCCGCCTCTACCCAAAAACAATCTCAGTATTCTGGAAGATCATCTTTACCACCTCCACTCCATTCCCCTCTCCCACTAGGGACCAACTCATACACACGCAATTATTATTTACGTTTCCCTTGTTTGATTTCAACAATAATTAGCAGTTAATTCGTGGTCTTATTGATTTACGTTGAAATAGCAGCCCTTAGTGGGAAAACGATACAGATTTCCCGTTCATTATAAAAAATTTTATTATTAGAAATGGGAACAATAAGATGAATGTTTTTAAGACATAATTTGATCCTAGCAATCATTTTTAAAAGGTCTTCTTAATTTCAAATGTTTAAAATTCCAAGGATACTAACACTTCCGTCAGATAACTTATTATTCTTTAGTTCCTTCATTTCCACCAGATCGTCGCAATATTCGAGACTCATGCATACTGCATGAGCCGACTGAAGAATCGAATTTCCTTCTGTAACTTTTTCAAATGAGATTTGTGAAAATATCAAGCAGTTAAAAATTGCATTTGAATCGCCAGCTTGACAATACGGAAGTATTTATTCAAACCTGATCGGAAAAGGTTCTCAGAGCAACGGCTAAATGAACTGGAATATACACAACGTTCCAAAAACAACTACTGATTTATAAGAATCCCCAATCAAAATAAAAAGGTCTGTAAAGTGTACAAATAATCATAAGATTACGTCCATATCTTTTTCGGCTTCAGTATCTTTATCTGCACTTGACACTGCTAATAAAACGTTCTCTATCGCTTTGGTGCATTTGAACTACTCAGCACCTACTCAAAATGGTGGCCTCAAATTTAATGAACTTGTCATAAAGAAGAAAGGAAGTTTATCCGTCAGGTACACTTAACAAAACTGAATAGGAAGATCACGATTAAAAATAGGAAATTTATTATACAAGACAATCCACAATCAGGATTAAAATAAATTGCTCAATATCCACATTTGTAATTTACGGTTTGTAATTTGAAACAAACCGACCGAATGAACTGAAACCATTGTTGAAAGTATTAACCTTCACAGAACGTTTCTTGGAAACAGTGAAACCGTTAATTGTTCAATTTATACCTATTCGTAATCACTTTAATTCATTATTACACTTTTTATTTACCGTTAATTTACTATTCTTTGTCCAACGATGAATGGCTGTGATTAATGTGGCATTATTTTCAACTCACTTCAGGGACATATCATAAGGACAGACAGACCCTTCAGTCCTAAGACTGGTTCAACACGCACCTTCACTCTTTCCTATCCTGAGCTAATATTCGCATTTCCCTAAAATTAGGACAACCCACATCCTTAACTATTTGCGAACTGTAATTTAATCTAGGTTTTCCTTTACCCCTCCTAACTCCCGATTCTGCTTATAATATGTTTCTGACTAGACCTTCATGCTGGAGAAGGTGTCCTACTAAACTATCTCGCCTATTACTTATTGACTTTCATAGAGTTTTCTGTTCTCCTATTCTTTCTAGCACCTCTTCATTTATAACCTTCTCTATCCACCGTGTCCTCATCATTCGCCTATAACCATCTAACCATTTTTTTTCTGCCGCGCCCACCCATGTTTCACACCCGTACAGCACCGCGCTCCAAACATACTTCTTTAACAACCTTTCTAGAACTTCTAAATTAACCGTTCGCGAGCATAGAAGTGACTTCTTTTTATTGAAGGCGATACGACCCTGTGCTATCCTCTGCTTTATATCGCTATTACTCCTTCCGTCCTGACTTATCTGACTTCCTAGATACCTAAAATCAGCCACTTCTTCTAATGTTTCGTCTCCTATCTTTATATTCGCTCTTTCCTTACTTTTCTTCTTTTGCATACCTTGCATACCAGTATTTTTGTTTCAATTATATTTATTTTCATATAGTACTGTTTTGTTAGTACCTCTTCCATTTTCCTTAGTTTCAAGAACATCAAGACAAGAAATTGAAAATTAAAAATTAAAAGAAACCGATAATAATTACACGTAAGGCAGGCCAGAAAGAAATTCAAACAAACTAAATACAATTATTGATTAAATCAGCAACTCCTTTAAACGAGTTTACGAATGTGAAGTTTTTGGAGGTAGGCACCAAAAAAATACTAAGTAATCTAATTTAGCTGTCTGTCCAAACTTCTATTGACATGGGCTTTTAACGGTTGACTGAATAGAAAAAGTCCATCAGAAACGTTCTATTCGGCGTAATTTGGCCCAGAAGCCGATGTAATTCAATTACAGAGTGCGACATTGAGATAAACGTATGGAGAACCTGCTGGCGTCCGGTATTTTTTAACACAATCAACCAGACGAAAGTAATCTTGGTGACACAGGTCACCATTTGCTTCCCTTTTCATCTATCTCTATTTCTAAGCAAACTTTTCAACGCTATCCTAAATACGTAGATAATCCACTTCGAAAAATATCGACTCGTAAAGAGCTAAAGTTAGAAATTGAATATGCAATAGATTTAGCTACATCTAAAGAAGCTTTTACTGATTTTCTACAAGTGCCAAGAGAAAGACATAAAAATAGATGGATAACATATCATTTAGATCCATTATAGATCAACGAAATGATATTTTAGAAATTCTTATCCCTTACGATTGACATTATTAAATAACTAGATAAGGTGAATATGCAACAGATTTAGGTACATCTAACGAACATCATTTTCAATGTTTAAGAAGCTTTGACTATTTTTCTACAAGTGCCAAGAGAAAGACATAAAAATAGATGGATAACATGTCATTTAGATCCATTATAGATCAATGAAATGATATTTTAGAAATCCTTATACCTTACGATTGACATTATTAAATAAGTAGACAAGGAGAATAATCAACAGATTTAGCTACATCTAACAAACATGATTTTCAATGTTCAAGAAATTTTTACTATTTTTCTACAAGTGCCAAGAGAAAGACATAAAAATAAATGAATAACATATCATTTAGATCCATTATAGATCAATGAAATGATATTTTAGAAATTCTTATCCCTTACGATTGACATTATTAAATAAGTAGATAAGGAGAATATGCAATACATTTAGCTACATCTAATGAACATCATTTTCAATGTTCAAGAAGCTTTTACTCATCTTCTACAAGTGCCAAGGGAAAGACATAGCAATAAATGAATACCATATCATTTAGATCCATTATAGATAAATGAAATGATATTTTAGAAATCCTAATCCCTTACGATTGACATTATTAAATAAGTAGATAAGGAGAATAAGCAATAGATTTAGCTACATCTAACGAACATCATTTTCAATGTTTAAGAAGCTTTGACTATTTTTCTACAAGTGCCAAGGTAAGGATATAAAAATAGATGGATAGTATATCATTTAGATAAATGAAATGAAACTTTTTTAATTTCCCTTGCGATTGACATTATTGAATAAGTAGATAAGTAGAATATGCAATATATTTAGTTACATCTAAGGAACTTCATTATTAGTGTTTAAGAGGCTTTTACTAATTTTCTTCAAGTGCCAATTATTACCCCCAGAGATGAAACCGGTAAAATTAAAGTAGAAAGGTGAGTTCATGACCATAACATCAATCGAATGAACTATTACGTGCAAGGACCTCACTTTATGATTGATCATTTGCCAATATTGCAAAGAACAGGAACGATCTGAAAAGGACTTATAATTTGGAGGTTAAAGAAAATCATGGAACGGTAAATGAAACAGTCGCCTACCTTCTGAAGAAATAATGGCATGACACCCTCTTTTAATGACTGGACCAAACGCGTTAATTGCTAGGGAGAGCCAAGGGAAGGGACAAATTAGAAGTTAACGATAACTGCTGATGGAATACGTGCGTATGGGGAAACTTCTAACCGGAAAATTAGATTGAAGTAATAAATTGCCGGCCCATTTAAATTTTAACGTTGCTACCCTTGCTCGTTCAAAAACCGATAAAATGCAAACAACGAAAATACCAACCTTTTAAGTCGCATTTCCCTTTGTGTAATTAATTCGCACACTTCGACCTTTCAAAGTTCCTTGTTTTGGTTTTACAATTTCGGCAAGGGCTCTCTTCATCGAACGATTACTTTTTCAGTTGAAGAAAGTGACAAGGGAAGGGAAAATTAATAATAAACAAGCAACGAGAGTAACTTCTATTAACAACAATTGATGTTGCTACTAACAGAAGAACTGGATTAAACTGGTTTAAGTACAATTTAACTAAAGCCACAAGTGATTTTTCCACAAAAGTTGGCTATCAAAGAATATGGAAATTACTACTCGACTTTTTCTTCATTTTCTCATAGCTGAATATTGTTCTCTCTTTAATGATTCACTGCTCATGATTATAAGTTACATTTTACAATTCTACACCACTAGATACCATATGGATTTCAATTTCGAC
This sequence comes from Agrilus planipennis, assembly GCF_000699045.2. Lineage (NCBI taxonomy): Eukaryota > Metazoa > Arthropoda > Insecta > Coleoptera > Buprestidae > Agrilus > Agrilus planipennis. The sequence goes on from NW_020442468.1 coordinate 1,365,675, forward strand.
GAATATCATCTCACATTATCTTCAATATAATCGTTTGGACGATTTGACATTCACTGCTACAGAAGTTTAATTCGCAAAAACCCGCTTGGGTTAAGTCTGATTTGAATTGGTTTCGAGGTTAAGTTGAAATAAGGATTGTGAATAGGAAGAATTCTTAAGTAACAAACCTAGTAACTGATCTAATTTTAAGTGAAGAAATTCTATGCTTCATCCAATAAGCACATTACTGAAATTACTTGTTTTCTCCTATAGAAAAATTGAAACTGTCCATCATGTTTCATTTGCGCATTTGGATAAGTCACTTTCTCGTTAAAATTAACAATTTTGAGGTAAAAAAAGGACAATTAATAATAAAGATGAGTAGCTGGCCAAGTAAGAAAAGAAGCCGCTCCATAACTAAGTAAGTTTAATAAAATCGGCCATCAATATTTCTTACAAAAGCAGAAAATTCGCTAGATTTAGGTAACCTTCCAATTACTGAAGAAGTCACACCGCGACGAAACAATCCTCAAAGGATTTTTAATTTTCCTATAATGGGTATACGAGGGCGGTTCAATAAGTACCCGTGTTTGAAGACAGAGGACGTTCCTGAGGGAAATTGATGTTGTCATCGTGTGCTGTCATCTATCAAACCACGCCAAAACGAATTTCAGACTGATTGATAGGTTAGTTTGGATTTGGCAGCCATTCGACTGAGATGTGTTTCGTTATTTTCGCTAAGATGGAAAAAGAGCAGTATCGTTGGGTAACTCGCTTTTTGTTTTTGGATGTGAAGAAATGCGAGGAGATGAAAACAAAGTTGGATACTGTTTATGGAGACATTTCGCCATCTACGACCACAGTTAGATATTGCTTCAACGAATTTAAACGTAGGCAAAATCCGTTTTTGATAGGAGCGACCAGGAAGCCTGGCAAACGTTGTTACCGATGAAATCATTTTACGGATTTTTTAGGAAAAGGAAGAACGATCACTGGACAATACTATAGTGAGTTATTGGACCGCTTCGACAAAAAATTAAAGGATACACGGGCGCATTTGACGAAAAAGAAGGTGCGTTTTCAACACGATAACGCACCGGCACATTCATCAGGAGTTGTTGCCGCCAAAATGCATGAATTACGTTATGAATTTGCTGCCGTACACCCCGTACTCACTCGATTTGACTCCCTGCGACTTCATCTTGTTACCTACCATGAAGAAATGATTAGCGAGAAAGAAATTTAGCTCAAACGAGGAAGTCATCGCCGAGACGGGGGGGGGGGGTTTGGAGAGTTCGACAAATCTTATTTTGTGGAGGGGTAAAAGAATGGCAGGGTCGTTGGGAGAAGTGTATCTTTCTAACAGGAGACTACGTTGAAAAATAAAAAAAAAACTAAAAAAAGGTGTCTTCATTTCTAACACGGGTACTTATTGAACCGCCCTCGTATTTGTTCAGTACTTTGCTAATGAAAATCATTTGAATGAAAAGATGAGGAGATGTCTATTACTCGCATTAGCTATGACAAAGTACAAAGTTTTCAAGAGCTTGAGTAACGAAATTGTATCGAATCGTAGCGACGTCGATCAGCATAACTTGGCGGTCAACTGCTGCTTGCGGCAAAATGCTATTGCTTCGTAATAAACCGCTTCACCTCTTGTTGCGAAAGTGACATTGAAAACAACTGATCGCAGCGGCTCGGCTATGAGAAGAAGAAAAAAAAAAACAAACAACGCCGGCTGACTTGCCTCCTGCGCTATTTGCCTTCCATTACGCGTGTTACTGTAATTGTTCTTTACGTGTATGCACGAAATACACGCGATCGTATAAACACAGAAAGATACGGTTGCGTAATCCATCACCTGTGCATTTTTAACAAGTGACATGGCAGGGAACTCTTACGTTTCCGTGGGCGAGGTTAGCGTACAACATGACACACAACAACAACTCAATCGATCATGAACTTTTAACAGAACCCACCAGAGGAACAGTAAAATTTCCTCTCAGGAAGCAAGGATCATCCCTAATCAAAAATTGACCAATCAATCGGAATACAGTAAAGAAGAGGGTGAACAGTACAACGATACAGCAAACAAATGAGAGAGTTTGGGTTTTATGAGCAGAAAATGAGGTCATCACCATGAGGTCGTCAGTCCTAAGACTGGTTGGACACGCACCTCCACTCCTTCCTATCCTGAGCTAATCTTCGCATTTCCCTCATGGTTCTAACATTCTACACTCCGATTCGTGAAATATTGCACCTTCCCCTATCACACTTATTGATGACATCCCCCAAGGTAATGTCTGCCCGGATGCCCGGATGTCCGAATGGGGGACTAGTTTACGCCTGGCGTGCTTTACCCCAGAGGACGCCAACATTCGAGTTTTGTGTGTTTTTCTTGGGATATCACAATGTGGTGGTTTCCCAATGCCTTCCACATCGCAGTATTTTGAATACCGATGCTCGTCATCTGTGCCACCCTGAAGGTACTGAAAGAACTGCTGCATTCCTTCAGGAACTTATTTTAGTCTGGCTTCTCTTTAACAACTCTCTCCCCCATTATGGTTCAACCTATGGTCCGGCTCCCTAAATCCGAGCAAGCCGATCCACCCACTCTAGTTTGTGCCAGAACTTCGTCAAGATTCAAGTCCCGTCGGATCGGAAACAATGAGTTGAAAGAAGCTAATTAGACTACTGCCCAGTCACATTACAAATACTAAAAATACATTAATATGAGTCGTTATGATAGCACCATCTGTCAGTGATGAGTTGTAGTAGTTTTATTGCGGACTGTGCCAATTTTGAAAGTCCCAACAATAAACACAATCAATCATACAATTAGTCTTGGAATTGGAAGTGTGCATGTTCTGTCAGTTATGGGGGAGGTCAAGACTGAAAGTACTGAAGCAAGATCAGGAACGTAATTTAATGTGTATGATCAAGACCATAACTATTAGAGACATGATTATGACTGTCATGGTTAAAAACCCCTCCAGATGATGTCACAATTAAGTCTGCCAAAAAACGTTACGTATCATGTCACTCACTGATGATCTTCACTTTTTTTACGTCAACAATTAGAGTTTTCATTAAAGAAATCCAATTTCTTCATCATTTATGTTACCTATACAAGTATGCCTAAAGGGTGTGCTGAATGAAAACAGTACTGCGATGTAAACACATAATCCATGAGAAAACGAGTTAGTGCTTTTATGTAAGTCGAGATTGAACGAAGTGCACATACCATCATAATCGTGCTCTCAGATCGTGCCATAGCCACCTTTGTGCACTTATGTAAATGCGAACAATTACGTCATGCCAAACACAAAGATGAGGTGTGGACCGTTTTGCTTTGTAATTGATGTACGTGAAAGTGGATATGCTGTATAAACAATATCACACTTCTCTTGTTTGAAAAACTTTAAATGTTGAAACAAATGCATGTGACAAAGCCTTAGCTATCTCCACTACCACAAATAATACATAACAAGTGAATCAAGTACATCTTATTGTCTGTTTGATATGTGAATACAGAGAAATCGTTTAAAGTCAATGGTGGTAATAAACATACAGAAGTAGGGGTTTATCTGCAGGATGGGTGCTGAATGGAGAAAACTAAACTATTAAATCGGGAAATTCACTATTGAAATGAATGTGAATACTCCATTACATTCAAGTCCAACGAGGTAAAAATAAGTCAGTTTTGGAATTGAAATGATTCGGTCGATAGCAACCATAAAATTGGGAAAATAATTTACCCACCAAGAGTTTTATTGTTGGAAACTTGTGGCAATGACATTTAAGCGATAAATTTGCTTTCCCTTTACGACCTTTCGTTGGACTACGTAGTTTATCGAAATCCATTATTTACGAGCTGTTTACTCAACAATACGTAAAGTATAAGACAGTTTTATTCACAAGAAAACATTTCCAAAGTGCTTTTAGTAAACATAATTGAAAATTTCACCAAATGATAATCCACCAACTTTGGTCACATTTTGGGATGGTAGACCCTAAATATCCGTGATCACTTTGATCTTTTCCAATAATCATTCAGGAAAATATTAGATAACCCTGTTACATTTACAAATTACAGATTTATGTTGCAAAATTGAAATTGTTCCCAAACGGAAAACTGTGCCCACATTCAGTCATTAGTCCAGAATGGTAGGCTCATGATTCATTTAATTAACAAATTAAAAAAGTAAAATATAATTGTTTTTAGATATAAACTTTTATAATGACAGCCCCGGTAAATCGGGTTCATAGTATTTGTTGTTCCTCTAGAAAACAAACTGATAAAATCAACTGCAAAGAGGTAAGAGAAAGCTTTAAAAATCTCAACTCAGATTATTATTTTCTTGACATGAGCTCACACAGTTGATATACAGATGTGGAAGTATTCAAACCACCAAAGTCAATCTGTTCTCCATAGAAATATGAATGATTCCTACTCGATTCAGAACCATTCTTCCATGGAGACTGAGACTGTGTAATACAGAAGACATGCAGTACTGTTGGAAGATTCATATAGTTAGAACAGCGTTAAGGTAAGACAGAAATTACCTACAATGACATATGTACAAGTGGGAGTATATGCCACCAAAATTAGTCTGTTCTCCATGGAATTATGAATGATTCCTACTCGATTAAGAACCATTCTTCCATGGAGACTGAGACTGTGTAATACAGAAGACATGCAGTACTGTTGGAAGATTCATACAGTTAGAACAGCATTAAGGTAAGACAGAAATTACCTACAATGACATATGTACAAGTGGGAGTATATGCCACCAAAATTAGTCTGTTCTCCATGGAATTATGAATGATTCCTACTCGATTCAGAACCATTCTTCCATGGAGACTGAAACTGTGCAATAAAAAAAGCGTACTATACCAACACAAGACCATGCAGTTAGAAAAGGATTGAGACAACACGTAAAATGTCATGGTAAGGATAATTTGATTAATCCAAATTTTCATGAGGAACATACAATACTTGAAATACCTTGACTTTTGTAATTGAGAAAGGTTGTGTTATGCTGTAAAATTAAAATTGTTTCCAATATGAAAACGATTGTCTACATTCTGATATTAGTTTCAGAATAATAGACTCATGATATCATCCATTCTTTTGATAAAGAAATGAATGAAATTGTTTCCAAATAGCAAAAACAAATTAATGGGGTCAATTAGAAACGAATAAAAAGTCATAAAGGTCATTTCTTCTTATTGCATATGGAATAAGACTGGCTTTATCATGCAAGCCAGTCTGTTCTCCATGGATTTGTGAGTGATTCTTAGGTTCAGGAGCATTCTTCCATGAAGTCTGAGACTGAATACAGAGGAAGAAGTAAGATCATTAATCCAGTGTTGCATATGAGAAAGATAAAACAACTATAACACTTCAGTATTCTGACAAACTCAAATTAAATATTCTTTTGGTTTCAACAATCCCCTTCTTTAGAGTTTGTCAAAATTGCATTATTTCTATATTGATCGTTGAGTGTTTCTTTTAACCAGTACCTAAAGCAATTTTTGCTTGTAACTTACGAAAACTAAAGGACCTTATAATGAGCCTTGTGGAACTCCTAAATACATTTCAGTAAGTACTTTCGATGACAATTCAAGCACATATTGTTCTTCGCGAACGAGTACCCGTATCAAAAAGTGTCTGACCTTTAAGTTGATTGTCGTTACACAATTCATAAAAACGAACAGATCAATGAGGTTCAGTTCGTCTGCAATTAAAGCTCAATTGAAAACGCAATCAATTATTGTTATTATCATCATGGGTGCATCAAAGCAGCATTTCATTATAATCACACTCTAAGAACGCATTTACATGTATAAACATACACGTTTCGCAATTGAACCGAATCACCTTGAACTGGAAATCCCTTTTATTTGCTAAGAATGCGTCACCATTAAAGCAACGACGTTTTCATTAAGTACGTTTTCTAATCATTTAGTTATACAGTTGTTGCTGTATTTTTTGTACTTATGTGTATGTTTTATGGAATATATGCATAATAATAATGTATACGTACGTAGTACCTTTAGCAAAAGAACACCTTAACAGTACAAGTACTTGTGATTTGTAAAGNGCGTGCTGATGAGATTTAATGAGATCGAAATAGAAGCTTAATAAATCGTAATGATGAATCACAACTTATAGTTAGGTTCACGATATTACAAGAGAGAATGCTAAGAATTTGTCACCATTAAAGCAACGACGTTTTCATTAAGTACGTTTTCTAATCATTTAGTTATACAGTTGTTGCTGTATTTTTTGTACTTATGTGTATGTTTTATGGAATATATGCATAATAATAATGTATACGTACGTAGTACCTTTAGCAAAAGAACACCTTAACAGTACAAGTACTTGTGATTTGTAAAGAAACAAAGCCATGCGTTCCTTCCAATCATTATAACGTGCTTGATTTGCATCAGCTGACTATACACACATACCTGTGATGACCTTGGGCTCCATATTTATATCTGTACTTTTTTGCAGTATTGTCCTTTGTTATTAGCATTCATTTGTTTGTAGCGTTTTTCCGCGATACAAAGTATAATGTTTTAAAATGTAAGGAAATCAATTAATAATTCCACCATTTGAAAACCTAAAAAATACTGACGAATATTTGAATAATAATGCCTCCTATTATTTTTATCATTTCGAAAAAGACTTCATTGTTTAATTTTGTAAAAACCACCGAAAATGCTTCTGAACGTTCCCTGACGTTATGACGTCATAACATATGGCGGTTACTGAAGTGATTCAAATGAACTACTGCAAGGAGTAACAATGGAATTCGCCATTTTTGTATGATATTCAGATTGCATTATGGTACATTTGTTTTCGATATCCGAAACAGGTATTAAATTGACAACTGGTTTTAAATATTTATAAAAATTTGCATTTTCTTGAAATTATAATAGGTTATTCACCGTATTCTATTTTATGACAGTATTTATAGACAAATAAATGTTAATGTAAGAGGCATTATTCCTGTTTTACGTCATCTGCATAATTTCAAGTCAGAAATAAACATTACTCAACAAGTCATCTAGTTATCATTAAACCCTAACCATATCACCGATCTAATATCAATTTCTTCTATAAAACCGCCATCTTTGAAAATTTAATGTTGGCGTAAGTATTACCATAAATTAACAAATATAATTTTAAGAAAATTTTTCTTTTATGCCCAAGACAATGTGAATATACAGATGCAATTTTATTGTGATGCCCAAAATTCTTGAGGACGAAAACCAATGTAATTTTAATATTTTTGAAGATATCGATATTGAACCTCATTCAGAATTGCTGTCTGTCTTCCAACTTGATTATGAATGGCATTTTAACAGTACAAATATCTTCAATTGAATTCGTGACTTGTCAAATTTGATTTTTTTTAAGACGCCAGCTGATGCTTCAATTTTTTTGCACTAAAACGTGCAATATCATGGCGTGCGGGTGGCCTCGCAGAGAAAGTTCTGCGACAAATATTGGATTTAAATGCTTTTTAAGGCCGCGTATAAACCGATGGAAGTTTCTGTGTGTCATTTGTTGTGCAAACTGGCCGAATTATCGCTTATGTAATTCTACGTACCATCGATGGTAGTTGCAAAATTCTGTATGGCGTGAAAAATTCGATTTTGGCGCTAGTAAATGACAAGCGACACCTTACGTCAAATATTCGTCAAAGATATGGGTGCGTTCTATTAAACTGAATGCTTATAAGTACAAATGAATGCTACTAGTATACGGTTGTTAAAGTGGAAAAGAAATTTACAATTTCCAACTACAGCAAATTTTAGATCAGCAAAGCTTTCAGTTCTCTTCGCTGGATTATTTTATTGGCTCTCTGACTTTATAAATAGGGATATCAGGAGCTTCTCACGGTTAAAAGTTCCTCAAAAGTCGTTAAAATATTTATTTCAAAAATAAAGAACTTTTTAGATTCCGAATAGGAGTTTATTAGTTCTTTAAACTTTCAAAGTTCAGTAAAACTTGCGGCGGGATTAACTTAATAAATTCCATGCGACCATCTTCTGATACTGCGACGTGCACTAACTAACTGACCAAAGAGACTTTTCGACCATAAATTTAAATTGAATCCTATTGTCCAGTAGAGTGGTCGACATGATTGTTGAATTAAGTTCAATTAAACCGTTTATTCGATCCCGGATAAATTATTAGGATGAACGACTAAATCTCGTACGTTTTTATATCGAAAAATCCTCTCAATCCCTTTATGAAAACCGCACAATATAAAATTGGATAATGGATCGAGTGGATGTCACTGTTAATTTGTTTTGAATCCGTAACAATGAACCGAGATTACGATTACAGCTAAAATGTGCTTACGTGATTACCGAGTTTATCTAAACTCAAATTATTAATCATTTTCAATCCATGATATAGAATAAGTTTCAGTCAATAAAACTGGGTTCCTCATGATCCACCATTACTATTTTAAAAAATCCATTGGATCTTCTATATTCCATCGCTTACCTGAAACAAAAGAAAGCTCATCTTAGAACATTATTCGTTAATTGTTAATATGGAGAAACACGAACACAGAACCCTTTATCGCATAATACAAATGCGCAATACTTTTACAAATAAATATATTATGTACACCTAAATATATGAGGATGATGATCAACTTGCTGTAGATGCCAACTCTTGTAACTGACCGTTTCACACAAATACGTATTAAAATATATAAATAGTACCTAATAACAGGTGCCCAAACCAAAATGTCACAACCTGTCAAAATCATTGGTTGAACAGTAATAGAGAAAACTAGGTAGAAACTACATTAGTTTAGGATATTTTATTATGTAATTTCCTAAAGAAAGAAATGCTGGTTAAGATTCGAAATACATTCGTTTGCATTATATGAAAAGAAGTATTGCGTATCACATATCGGCATGCCTGAATGAAGCCCCTGGCGTGCTGATGAGATTTAATGAGATCGAAATAGAAGCTTAATAAATCGTAATGATGAATCACAACTTATAGTTAGGTTCACGATATTACAAGAGAAAATTTTTCATTTTAATTGTTCTCATAATAAATAAAAATAAAATGTTGGGCAATTATTTAACGCGATACATCGAAATATTAATTCAATCATCGGCAGCCATTATTATTTTTGAAAGATAATCTGTCACTTTGGCTATGTTAAATTTCGTAAACATCGAAAATATAATATCTCCTTTCCCCCGAAGGCGAGCCTGCAGGATGAAATTGCAAAGAGCGAGCTTCAAGGAGGTTCATCAATCAATATGACGCCTTCCATTACATTTACAACCAGTCTTACAACAGCATGTAGACAATTTCTCAAAACGTCCTCTGAACGCAGATAAAATCTATTTAGTTCCTAATTTACAGTAATCTGTTTAACAAAAAAATAGTCATTTATGTTCCTGACAGAAGTACAACTTAATTTTAATGATGTATTTTTAAAGCTTGCATTTTACTTGGCACTATTTTATTATACAATATGTAATAAATCTACTGACTAATTAACCAATGATTGTGTAGTATTTTTATGCAATTATTTAGTTTGATTTATATGAAAAAAATGTTTGTATACTTAAATAGATTAGCCATTTAATTTGCTGCCTATTTTTAACACATACAGGAACATAAGATATTAGAACTAGCTACATCAGGCGATAGGGCGCCACCTGTCGCTTCGCATAAACCGTTTTATTAACCTTACTACCTTAGAACCGATTTCGAAGGTCAAGTGCCATATTAGTTTGTCAAATATTATTGTAAATGTTATACAATCACATGTTTCTTAACGTCAACGGCATCAAGAACTGTTTAATATCGAGTTTTAACAAAGAAGTAACGAAAACAGGCCCATGTGGTGTAACAATGCATGTACAAAGTTAATTTTGTTATTTCTGTACAAGGCAAACTGGATATTAGGTATCTGTATTCCAGCTCTTGAGACCAATAAGCTCATTAGCGGTCGATAGTCGAATTCCTTGTTTCAAAATAAAGTCATTCATATGCAAAAATATGCAAGAAGATATAACGAAAAATTGGATGAACACATATCGTATGTAGACGTACTTACATAAGTACAATTTATTTTCGATTAACAAGGTAACAACATTAATTTGTAAGAAGGTAATAAATAATTGCGTGGTCGGTACATAAAATTAAAAAAAAAAAATGTGTTCCGCGTTATATAAAAAAAGAATAAATAAATTATTTCCTGCAACACACCTACTACAAAACGGTATCTTATTTACGATCGCAATCTTATTTTAACAGCCAATCCTAGCGTAGATTATACGAATCACTGCCAACAATAGAACATACGACTATTTCTGACAAAATCTTGTTGAAAACAATCACCATATTGTGGAAGTAAGGTAGTAAAGTTCAAATTACCGCCAAAACTGAATGCTCGCCGCCATTATTACGTCAGACGCACAAAAGTTTGATGCAAATGAACTAAAATAAATAGAATCTCATACTAGAAGTGATAATACCTATTTATAGAGTGAAAATTGGAAATAGACTTTGCTATCTGTACAAATTTTATGATAATCTGACAATAGCATCACATTTATTTAAATCTCATTCTCTGACGTAGCGTCTTGTCAAAATTGTTATTGGTGGCCTGCGCGCAATGCATCTATATTCGTATGACACTACTGCCTTCATGTTTTAGTGCATTTGAACTACTCAAACTTACGCGAAAATCATTCACTTTCTCATTTATTCCATATTGTTATCACTAAATGCTGATTCGACCGTCAATTAGATTGGAAAATTGAAACTTCAACCAGCCGGTAAAATTTATATCCTCAAAATTTTACATTGAAATAAATTTTCACGTAGTTATTTAAATTTCAATATACACCCGTTAGAATTGAGTGAAATGGATTTGTATTCCGAGACGCTTTTGGAATAATGATTGATGTTTTGCGCATTTGTACCTATTTTGCTTGTCAAACGGAGCAAAATATTTTCAGTTCTTCCTTGTCAGCTGTGTATACGGATAACAATGCATAATTTAACGAGCCTACGAACAAATTCTTCAGGCTCATGTCAGTTAGAATGTATGAAAACTAGAGTCAAGGTTAACTTAACATGCCCTGAAGTAGAAATGGTTATTTTCGGTCATGTGGAAAACGGTGGAAACAGAAAACATCACCTCATTCTTAACAAACACCATCAAACATAAAGAAATAATTCCGAAAACGATGTCACTGGTACAAAAGAAAAAGTTTACCCGTGTACTTTTATCCAATATTACTGGACAAATATTTATCTGAAATGCTGAAACCTTAACCCATAAATGAAATTTCTTTTAACCTTAGCACACTAGTAAATATAGTAGCTGGCAATAAATCATACAGTTTTTGTTATTACGCCTGGTTAAGTTTCTTATAATAACCATAAAAGACGTAACTATCAATTGCTGAAATTATAAGTCCATTAAAAACATGTACCTGCCTATAAAATCCTTGCAACACCATACTGGCACGTAGGTGGCGTGGTATATTAGTATCGCTGACATTGGGAATGAAAAAAGGATACAAACGGAGTTGAATCGCAACTGACCTTTTGGAATGTTAAGCGGAGCTTTTATTTCTTTTTGAGATCTTGAACAATTAATTGTCTAAATACATTATTTACGGTTGTTTTATAAATTTCTCCTTAGTCTTATTTTTCTAACTATAAGTTCGACTCAAGTTTTTACTCATAATGGTACTGACGGTTACCATGATGGCGGAAGGACAATTAATAAAAAGTAAAAAGGAGCAGAATCTAGCAAACGTAAATATGATTCTTATTGTTATCAGATGTTGCTATTACAATGTTAGAGCCATGAAGAATAGAGTACAGGAGGCTGAACGTGTCATTTGTTAAGCTTTAGTTCACTAATCCCGTAAATTTTTGGAGATTGTGGGTGGCGCCAGCGTCAGTATGTTCTCTTCAAGCAGTAGCTGTAGCCAATAACAAAAAAAATCCCACCTTGATCTTATACAATCAGGCATTGATATTGAGGCGATAGCAGTGCATTACTATTTTCTACAAATGTTTGGGACTCTACTTTCAAGATCGTTCATTCTCCTGTACCTTAATCTCCACGATTTGAGCAATAACAAAGACGATAAGTTAGGTTACGAATACTCAACTTCAAAAGATGGATGAAGTTTATCGCACATCTAAAGAAAGAAATTGATGAAGAAAAGTTCTTATCATAGTTTAATTAATTAACGAATTAATAATAAGGATTCACAATTTCTTTCTAATAGACAGTTTTCAGTGAAATTTAACGAAATTCAGTCATTCCAAAATAAAATAAATTGTAGCACATCCTACCTACACTAATTGTTACTTTTATTTTCTTTAATTGAAGAATTACCGATTCCAATAACTAAAATATCACGTTAGTCCATTGAATTTGATGGACAAATAAAATGTAAAAAACCCGATAGGTAAAGCTTGCATTAGTTTGCTTGTTACATAAACCGTGGAAATCAAAGCAAGCCATACCAGCTTTTTTGTTTGAAATTCGTTCTATAAAAGTGCAAATTTAAACGCTTAAAAGTAAAAACTGGCACAATGTCATAGTTGTTTTATTTATAGAATAAAAAACAGAAGAAATAAATCCGTTAGTTTATTCTTTGTACAGCAATAATAATTGTTTTCTCCACATTTTTTTAGTTTTTATGTAATAAATCGTTTCAAACAAAACAAAGTCGTTAGTTGTGACACTTTAAGACTCTTGACTTAAACGAATAATTTAATTAGCCACTTAATTAGGGCATTAGGACAATTAAGTCCGTATTGTTTGCGCAACAAACTGGCGCTTTTTAACTGTTAATTTAATTAACTAGTTTATAAGACACATGTACCTACAACAACACTTATCGTTAAAGAAAAGAAAACGGAATCTAAATCAAAATAAAACCTTCAATCAATAGAACTAATGAGGACAGTAAATACGATGCAGATGAATAGAAATTTAGCTCTAAACAATATGAAAATAAGTAGTCTGTCTTAAAACAGTTTCATAATTTGAAGAATTCAAATTATATTAGCAAACACATAGTAAATTACTGATAAAAAAATCACTGTTGGTGTTTGTGTAATAAGGACATTTATCAAAGTGTATCAGGTGTGGGAATGACAGCCGACATGCCCATGTAAGCATGCACTAGTACGTTACACTTGACATAATTATTAGGTAATATCTGTACAGTGATCTATTCCCTTCTAGTGATGTCAAAAACATTTCTCACCGAACTATAATTCGCAAGTGTAAATATTGGTTCACGCAAAAATTGAAATATAAACAAAGACAATGGGAAAAGGTGACTGTTAAATCATTAAAAGTATTTGAGATTGGTCAACAAACAGTTGAAATAAAACATTGTACATCATAAAAACCCAAGATCATCGTGTCATCTAATCATCATAATTTGATAAAGTCTAATAAGAAAGGAACCACAACAGAAATATTTTTCAAAAGAAAGGATAATCTTAAAATTAAATACAATGAAATTTACTTTTGGACACTTTTAGAAAAACTACTGACCCTTGCTGTCGGCACAAATTTTAGACATGTCATAACCAACAGTCCTATAACATATTTCAGTGTCGTATCCACCGGAGAGTAGATAAAATGAATTGATAAACCCTTTTGGATACTTATGGTAGCATTACACGAACTAGCATTAGAAAATGGACAACGAGAGTAATTTAAGACTTGGATAAAAAGCCATAACAAAATGATCGAAATCACCAAAGGTGAATCGATGTTTCGAATTTATAAGTTCCCATTCGCACCCAATAGGTAGGTAATTCAAAATTAAAATTGCTGAATCTTTATAAATCAATCAATTTGTGAAGACCTGCTGTTAATAGCTGCACAAGTTGATACCCTTTACATTTTTAATATTGTTGTAAGCGTGTACCTCGGGCGGCGATCGATACCGCCGGACGCTTGCGGAAAAACCGCGCGGTAAAAGAAAGTGAAATCATATGGAAAGTTCGGTAATGTCATAACTTCATAACGGATAACCGTCAATTAAAAACAGGTGATACAAATACTGCCAAAACAGGGATTACAAACGGTGATATAAGTGATACAAAAATACAGTCAGTTAAAATTAATAGGTGTTTATAATGTGTAACTGTGTAAAATAAATTACACCATTAAAATCGTTTAAAGAAGAAAAAATTCCGTTTCATAATCGCAATAAATAGTTAAAATGCAGAAAAAAAAACTATTCAATGTTGTTATTTCCTTTAGTAAACTCTGATGGGTAATTGATTGTTACATTACTCTCATTATCATATCACTCCAAAACAATGATAATTGTTCTGTTTTGCACGCTATACATGCCATGTGAGATATATTATGTACTCGATTTCGTGTTTTTGCAAAAAACCTGTTTGCAATGTTAATATACAAGCCAGTTTTTCCTAATAACAGAAGATGATCTATTAGCAGATATAATGAATGTTGTCAATGTCAGTACAAGGCCATCATGATTGTAATAATCCGCTTCTGCGGCGATTTCAATTCAATTTCAAAATGATTTCATTAATTAATTATTATTAATGAAATAAAGGATCGGGTATCACGACGATTGTCAATTATTATCATTGACTAAATTATTCGTTAAAAAAAATGAATAACAATAATAGTATTGTAGGAGTAACTATTGTTCTATTGTATCAAAATGAATTTATGTAGGTATGATGTTAAATAAAATTACAACCATCATTTACAGTGTTTTCTTGAATGCTTGATGAAAAATATGTTTACTTGCAATGGAATTAATTGAATTAATTATTGCTGAAATTGAAAAACATCTTCTGTCACACTGCGTAGTACTATCAAATGCCGCTTAAATACTCTCTGGTATTTTTGAGAAAAACCTACCAACTGAATTTTAAATCACATTATGAATCAATATTGTTTTGCACAGCTTTAATAATAAATAAACATTTTTTGTCGTAAAAGTGTTTTTCTGTTGCGCACTTGTTACTTTTTAATTTGTATATCGAAGATGCAATTAATGTTATCGATGACGGAACAGCTTTAATTAAAGCTCATAATTAAAGTTAGCTTTAAATAAAATTAAAACGGTATTGATAGAAGAGCATGGTATGAAAATTAATAAAACTAGAACAGAAATACTGATTTGTAATTGATCTCGAAAGTAAGGTTAGAACTAATACAAAAAGACGATAAATTAGAAAAAGTTGCTTATTTTCGATATTGAGGGAGTCAGAAAGCTCAGAGTGGAAAAAGCTCTAGAGATGTAAAACAAAGAATAGAGCAGGATTGGATCGATTTTACTAGAATGAAATCACTTTTGTGCTAGAGATCATTTACTTTGAAAATTCTGTAAGGATTATTAAAGACGTAAGTTTGGAGCACGACTGCATGGATATAAAAAATGAATATAGTAGTAAGAAACAACTATAGGTTCATGAGTGTTAATGTTATTTATAACACATCATCTGTTATCAAATAAACCATCCAAAAGCTAACACCTCTTATTATTATCATATCATCATAAGCATGACTATAATTCATCGGCATATCATCGTCTTATATGTATAACCTCACCATATTTATGGTCCTTCGAGCCGGATTTACATCAATTAGTGCATCGTATTTTCAGCAAGGATTTTCTGTTGCTATCACATCCAGTGTAAATTGAAAAATTATCAATAAATATCAATCAACAACCTGGGGTTTTACTTGTCTAAGTAATACATCAGCCACAGAAGCAGAGAAACAAATTAAGTCGACGTTTTGCTTTATCTTCCATGCCTTCGTACATAAATTTCTTCATATTTTTTTTAGCGTCAATTATTATTAATCATGCCCGAAAAAGAACTTCAAAAAGGCAAACATTTCTGAGATCAAATTACGTATGTCAAAATTAGACAATCTCCTCCAAGAATTCCAACAATTTAATTTCCAAATTTTTTTGTTGGATAATTAATTAGAAATGAGGCATTGAAGACACTCTTTCACATGCACAAGAATTAATTTCTAAAGGCAATACATTAGTGATATCTCAACCTACCAGTGTTGCTTCGTCAAAATCTCGTCTAAATTTACCTGCAATTAATATGTCTAGTTTTGATAGAACCTACGAAAATTGGCTACCTTATTATAACACCTTTAAGTCAGAACTATCCGATATTCAAAAATTTCATTATTAAGAATAATCCTTGTCCCAAAATGCATCTCATGTAATTGACGTATTATGTGCTTCCTCCATCTTTGAATTTTTGTTAACCTTGTTGCTTTCATCTGAAGACTAATTAACACCAATTGTACTATTGTCAATATGTAAACACAGCAGAACACACTTAACAATCCATGTGTAAATAATGCCTTTTCTACCTTCCATGGGCATGTCTACGTACAATTACCCGCCGTTGGTAATGTTAGTTCAAGTGTTTCTCACATGATGTGTTGAACAATTTTATGTTCAACTTCCAATTACGTCGACCTTCGCAATGGGTTTGATTCAAAATGATGAATCCAAGGTGAACAGAGTAGAGCAACTATTATTCTAGGTACCTACTCTCAGATGTGGTTTACACTCAATAGATAATAACAGTCTAGAATGGCTCTGGGGCAGACGGTTTAAAAGAGATTCGCTCTGGTTGCATAATAAGCTGTTTTGTAAGTTGAAAAAACAGGTGTCGATGTAGTAAGGATGGAAAGATAATGGCAAAATTGCTGTTGGAATTCTCCGTTCTAAACGTAGAAACACGACTCAGTTCGCGTAAAAGGTTAGAAGCTATCGATTTAAAGGTCTTGATGATGATAGTGAAACCGATATATGTATTTACGTACATCAACAACCGCTGGAACCGCGGAACGTGGTTTGTATTATTTGCGGTTGCCAATTTTTTTATTCGTAATCCGATCGAAGTGAATACAATACGTCAAAAAGCAGAGGAAAGCAAAAAATCGAACCCTATCACAAACAAATATAATTACGATCATGATATCATCGAAAGATGGAGGCTTAATAAAATGGGGTAAAATTCATTATAAAAGAAAAGGTTATAACAGAAAGGCAAATTTCGTGAGAAAGGACAAAATTTGTACAAACAAAAGTACAGTCTATTTCAATTTGTTATAATTGTGACCTTGAAAAAATCTGCGCGAAGATATAAAGAATACACACTAGGCGTGAGCAAGACAGAAATAGTTGGAACAAGCTTGAACGAGCAGAGCTCATGATGGGCGGTCTTAGGAGATCGGCTAGAACTGTACAGTACTAGACGAAAATGTTTAGCAATTTCTTAAAACAAAAATGTATATAAATTAACAATAGAAAACAAAGCAAAAGTTTTACAGGTGTATAGAACGTTAAGTTACTTCACTTGTAATTATTTTTGGCTAAATATGTTTTTAAATGAAGCATATTCTTAAATTTCACGAGACGGTTTAAATAATTTTGCAAATGGTACTGTACACTTTTGTCTAGTTCTCGCTCGATGATCGGTGAAGAAATGAGCTCCGCAGACAAATATGATTGAATTTGGAATTATGATACGGCGCATCCTAATATAAGGAAGGGGCATATCTCTAACTTCTTGAAAGGAACAGTAATCTAGAAGGTGAAGAGCACAAATTTGGTAAAAACACAAACTTAAATCCTGAGAAAGAGGGTTGTTTTGCTTGTCCATTTTATGAATGTTGTTCTCTTTTGTATTTGCCATCTTCAGACTTGATTTTCTTGAGACTTGTCAGCATATTATCATGCGTATCTCATTCTCGCCATTCCTGAAGAAGCATTAATAGGCTTATAGTTGGTTACCTACATTGCGCTAGTAACAAAGAACACCAGCATTTCTAATATCTACATTCTGGAATTATTCTAGAACATGTTCAACCCCAGTACATGATTACTATGAAGTCGGAAGAAATCTTTCGCTTTTCTTTTGTCTTTCGTCCATTTCATCATTCTCACTCCAACCACCACCCACTCGTCCCCATGGTTCCTAAAAGGAGACAGAAGGGACTGCCAGTCAATCAGCATTAGTAGCTGGCGAGAATTAACCGCCCAAAAACCTTTTCTTTGGAAGAAACAAATCCATTTAGACTTGGGCATTTTGGTTCAATAAAAAGAGTGCTCCACTTAGTTCGCTATTCTTCAGTGAACTAGTTTGCTCTTATAGTTCGTTATTTCACTGATAAGGCACTGTAGGTTCGAAGAAGATAGAGACCCTTTAAAATCAATGATGGAATTATCTGATATTGATTTACATCAAATCAAATTTTCGGAAAAATCTTATTGGTGTTCCAGGACTCCCAAACGGTCAAAATTTCCGTTGTTATATCATGAATTTTTTCCACCATCTTCAATGCGTGGTAGATAATGGAACAAACGAACTGATTTCCTGTTTCGTTGCGAACTACTTCTTATAGTTCACATATAGTATCGCTCTACCGAACTAGTTAGTTCGTGTACTAATTCCAATGGTATTCCGTAACGACTAACCCAGCCATTGTCAAGCTTACCGGAACCATCGTGTGCTTCATGAACTGCATTTAACTCTTCTCATCCCATTTTCATGTCATCTTGTACTGCTTCCAGTTTCTGTTTCATTTATTCTTGTTCCATTCTGATGTCCCTTCTTCTATCGTCTTTTCCAACTTGACAGTATCGTTATTTGGAGCATGTCACACTGATGTTGGATGTTTACGGTGCTCGTTTTAACTTTTAATTTGTGTATTACGAGAACTTATGATTTTAAGAATACATCTACCCTGTATCTATATACAGAAGTAGTTCAAGATAGCACGAAATTACCAGAAAACTCCAAAGTTTCATCACAAAGAAAATACACAGGGACTCTTCTACAAAGAGCATGAAAATTGTACACAACTTAAATAAGAAGGGACAGATAAGGAAGCAGCAGATGATAACAAAACCATTCATTAACTATACGACGCTGTTTATACCAAATAGAAAGAGATATAGCACTGTAGATACGCCGACTTCTTTGTAATGAATGGGTTAACTTGTAACAGTAATAACTATTCTTCCACGTCTCCATATTTTCTCAAAGGAAGTAAAAAAGTAAATCGTACACTAGTGAATACGGAATAAGTCAAAGACTTCTAATTAAAATCTTATATCAGTCAAAAGAAATTAATTACAACTTGTAATGTACACTTTGAAATTTGTAATAGTCAGAAAACCTTTGAGCAAACAAGCACGTCTTTGTACAAACGCTGCCAACCTAATAATACACTGACATACTTCCACAAAGTAGAAAAATTAGTACCAAAAGCTACTATGAAAGTAAGGCATTATTAACATCAGCAAAAGATGCACAATTTCAATTTCCTGCTAAATATTAAATCGTAAACAGAGCATTCGTTGTGTCACTACAAATGGCATATAAAAAGTATGATGTACATCAAGCTTCAATTTAAATCAAATTAATTGAATAATTGCACAATTGTGAGTTATCAGACTCGAGCGCAATAGTAATACAGTAGTACATCTCTTCAATATGTATTTTATTTAAGTAAAATAAAGTTGAAGGGACCTCATGGTATCAAAATTTCAAAAATAGAGTACCTACTCGACTGAATTTAACGTTAATTTGTTTCTAACAAACAAACTGACAGAAAAAGTACAGACAGAGTAACAAATGACTGCAGGACAGTAAGATGTGTTTTTAAAACGCCATCAACAAAGTAATAAATACACACTGCGTCTTCAATGGTAACAAATGAATGCAAATAATGCAAATGTGTATTGTCACAAGCATTAAGTGCATTTTAAACATTGTCATATGCGACAGAAAACTAAAAACAAACCAATAATGAAATCATTCGCGTTATAAATACCGCAAACACGTTCAATTTGCATTAATTTAAAGTGCTGTCAACGTAAAAACAAAGTCATTTTCTTTTGCGTGTTGGTAAACACGATTTAATATTTCTCGTCGTACAAAGGACTTGGCACATTTTCAAGGAAATGTTACGTTTATAAAAAGCTTCGAAGTACAAAGACTGCAACTTCGAAAAAAAAACTATTTACACGACAAATTTGCATTAGTAAGTAGGCTGTACAACGTGCCCTGTATCGACTAATCTCTATATTAGAGGTTAGTACAGATTTGCTACTTGTTAAAACATACGCATTTGGGAAGGTTAGGTTAGGTTACTCTATATATTTTAGTAAATTGAGGTTAAGGTACGTGAGCCAAGTAATCAAGATTATGGCGAAAAAATGATGTTTAAAAGAAATAATTTGCTCTAAAAAAGCAAGGCCTTTCTTTTTTATTTCCTTAATCACAAGTATTTAAAGAAATTTTCAAAGTGCAATAACCTTTAAACAACTAGAATTCGTTTAGCACAAAAAAGTAAGCTATGTTTTAAATTGAATAAAAGTTCCCTTTTCCATAAGCTGACTCTGAATTTCCTGTGATGTAAATGAAACACCTTGCCTAAAATTTATAATCGGTATTTGCCGAAATGCGTAAAAAACTTCGTTCCACCACGATACCACACAATGTTCATTTTTCTCTCATATAAAGTATTAACTAATGGCAACATTCATATTTTTTAGTTTTGTATTAATGTTTTAAAAATTAGAGAACAGGGATAATTTTTAAACAATTTTCAATGAAAATATCTATAGTGACTGATACGTTAAATTCCTATTAAAACATTTAATTCTAGAATTTGAAAAGTACTGTCTAAAAAGAGGCCCTTAATGGCGTAAATGAAAAAAAAAAATAGGAATACAGCCATTACTCAAAGGGGTGGGGGAAGGGGCCCCAAAACATTATTTTTCATTATTTCTATTTTTGAGTCGTCAATCTACCTCCGCCATCAAATTAATAGGTACATCAATAAGAGGAAAACAGGGGGGAGGTGTGACATACAGGCAGACAGATAGATAAAGAAACCAAAAGTATGAAGGTTCCTATTTTACTAAGGATCTTTTAATTTTAATGTAATGAATATAAGAACTGCTAGTTTTTAAAAAAAATCCTTCGATTATGTCCATTTTTCACCCCATTATTATTATTATCTCATATTAGGTTCCAAAAAAGAAATTTTTTTAGTTTAAAATACCCTAGGTTAACGCTTTTGCATATTTTCGTTTCATAAATTAATTACCAAAATTAATATTTTAATAAGAACTTCTTCATTGTAACATTTTTTTATCGACATATTCCCTAGATGTTCCCAATTATCCTGCCGATCCCTAAACGTTAGCAACTATTCAAATCGAAACAAATTTTCAACCCAGTTCATCGAATTATTTGAAATAAACTCAAGCGAATTTACCTTTATTGAATTGTAAGATGGGGTGGAATTAACCATTTCTCTATTGCACAATAAATAATTATGCAATAGATAAATTCTTATCTCACCTACTATGCAAATGTGTGTAAAGAAAAGCTTATAAGAAGGTACTTACTAAAATCCATTACGTCTTCTTAATTCTATTCTCCAAAACGAATACAATACCATAAAGTAATTTACACATGCAGAAATTTATTCTTCAAGCAAGCTAAAATTAATAAATGGGAATAAATATCTACGAATTACATAAATCAAAAGTCTAATTATTCTCAATAGTATAGTCCCACTATACCTATACATTACCTTAAAAATATACACTTCATCGTAGATGTATTTCTATCTAATTAAATTTAATCTATTTCCTGTTAAATATAACAAAGAAGACGCCACGCCATTTACTTAAATTAATAAATGTAATGCATTTGCTCGTCTTGTTTGCGGCGAGACATCGGCAAAAGTGAAAGGACCACCGAACAAAGCTCGGTAAGCTTCGTTCCAAGGCTGTGTCTGATAGCAGTTGATTTTCTGCAACTAACGTTTTCATGTAGATGAATGATTAGCAGGTCGTACGTTTTATACTGCATAAAGATATAAACAAACACACTGCTTGTAATGATATAAATAAATAAGAAAATTTAAAGAGAAGGAAGTACATGATACTGAAAAATTGCATTTTCCAACCGATGATGATGATGATGTAGAAACAACCATTTTTTTTTAAACGTCAAAGAGAGCTCATTGTTACAACAATAAGGAGATTATTCATTTAGATTCTAGGGTTTTTAGGGTCGACGAAGATTAGTTATAAATATACTTTGTCACATTGTTATTTAAACTATTTTCGTGCATTTGAAGAATAGAAGGAAATGTCTAAAAAAAATTGAAGTAGGTACTTTTTTCTAAAAATAAATTGGTGAATTTTCACTAATTTTTAATAAATATTTCACAGTTATAATAAAATCACTGCAAATTAGTGAATCAATTACAGTTGACAATACTAATTATTGAATCAGTGATTTTAATAAAGAGTAAATAAGCATAAAATCAGAAGAAAAAAACACAAAATTAGCCCAGACTAGAACTCAACCATTGAGTCAATAACGAAAAAAATAGATGACGTATTAGAACATGAGTGATAAATAATAATGTGTTGGATTGTAGTAATGATTTCTCAATTGCAAATAAGGTCACAAACAGTAACAATTCAGCTTGAAGCAGAAACAAATATGGCTGATTTAAATAACTTTACCTACCATTAGAACAATGAATTACTTAAAAGTACGTCATAGAGTACAAAATAACTCATGCATCACCGAAAAATGCTTATTTCACGGTGATATATTTTTAATCAATGTATTTTCAGTTAAATATCACTAATTTATTTTAATTTTAACAACTGCTTTGTTAGTTATCTTTTATTTCACCAGGGAAATACTTCAATAATAATTGAACTTTTAGAGAGTTCAGTTACCATTAGGTTGCGTTCATATGTTTTCCACATTTCTGAACGGAACAGTCTTTTAAAATTCTAACCATAAAACAAAAACTGCGCACATAAAACGCTTTATTACCAAGCCACACATTATCCTGTAGTCCTTTAATAGTAGATTAGACAAATTGTTTATAACTTCCCACAAAGGCGTTAATTGCCTACGTCATGAACATACTTCCGTTTATAGACCTATATCAGTGTAATTCCTTATCCCATTTCAACGTGATGGCAATTTCCTATCAAGCTCCTTGACGGTTATTAAAGTTCCATTTGCGGCGTGACGAAAATTAGAAATGTATCCATACTAATAACAATAATAATAACAACAACATATAATGACGATTTTGCCAAGGTAAAGATGAATTCTCAATGCCGTATTGCTGTCGCTTCCGAGTTACGATTCGTTCGCACTTTGCATTTTAATGATGCAAACTTCAACAATCGCTGATCTACAAAAGGCAGCCACCAAACCACGACATGGATATCGTCGTCGTTGTTCAATTGCAATCTCGTGCTTGGCGTTTCTATTTCGATATTAATTGTAACATAGACGTCCGTGAAACGACATTGTTTTACAGCCCACTTCGATTTTGTATTGGGTGGTTAGATAACGCAAGCACACTTCCGCGAGTCTACGAAACACCTACTGTTGCGACAACATTTGTTTGAAACAAATTGTTATCTTTTTGTTAATTAAAAAACAATTAAATCGGTATAGCGTTTAAAACGAGTAATTAACGAAAAACAATGGGAATGTACCAAAATTTATTACAGAAACAGGTTGTAGATGAACGAACGGAGATTTGAAGACGACTTTTCATAATTACATCATTATCATCATAATCATCATAGGGTCGTCAATCCTAAGACTGGTTGAGCACACACCTCCACAATTTGCTATTCTGAACTAATCTTTTCGCATTTCCTTAGAACTAAAACATCCCACATCCGTAACTTTTTTTTGAACAGTAAATTAATATAAATCTACCTCTGAGTATTCCTCTTAACCCCTTCTTCTGCTTCTAATATGTCTCTAATCAACTCTTCATGATTTCATGCAATGGAATTTATATTCGGTTCTTAGTTTCCCTGTTCTCATTCCTTTGCATCAGTACATAAACTAGCAGTATACCTAATTAAAAAATGGTTACTATGGAATTAAATAATAGTTAGGTTGGGTTACTTAGACTACTTCGTTAGTTTAGTTATATTTCAATGCTGACGTTTAACTAATATTTAAATGCTCGCCACGAATTGATACTGACCATATGAATCTAAATACGGATCATTTATATCCACGTACTGACCATATGGATTTAGTTACTGGCCATTTATATCAAAATTACTGACCATATAGATTTAACCATACTGATTATCATCATCATAAGGTCGTCAACCCTAAGACTGTTGGACACGCATCTCCTTTCTTTCCTATCCTGAGCTAATCTTCGCATTTCCCTAAAATTAGAACATCCCACATCCTTAACTATTTCTGAACAGTAATCTAATGTAGTTTATCTTGTTTCTGCCTCTACCATGTCTCTGACTAAACCTTCGTATCCAAGAAGGTGTCCTACTAACTTACTTCGCCTATTTCTTATTGACTTCCATATAGACCTCTGTTCTCCTATTTTTTCTAAAACCTCTATCTATGGTATCCACGGAGACTTCTTTTTTTTGAAGACGACTCGACCCTGCGCTATCATCTGCCCTATAACCCTACTACTCCTTCCATCCTAACTTATCTGACTTCCTAGATACTTAACGTAAACCACTTCTTCTAATCTTTCGTCTCCTATTTTTCCCTACCTTTTCTTCCCTTGTATACCAGTATTTTTGATTTATTTTTATTTATTTTCATACAATACCGCAACCATTTTATTTAAAGCTATCTGTAACTCCTCCTTGCTACATGCTAAAACTGCTATATCATCTGCAAATCTAACCATAATAATCTCTTGCCCCTGTATATCTATCCCTACTGGTCATACTGATTTAAATATTGGCAATTCAATAAGAAGCAGTTGTTCCTGCAAATCTACCCACAATAATCTCTTGCCCCTGTATATCTATCCTTACTGATCATAGGGATTTAAATATTGACTAAGTTATAAAAAGCAGTTGTTGCCAAATTTTGTTTATTATTTAATGTAGAGATATCAATCCCCTAACACATAAACATTACTTCACAATTTGTACTCTAATACCTAACAATACAACTCAAAGCGTTTTGAAGGTATTCACCTCAGTGATACACCCTCGCTGCTTTACTTTCGATCACGTTACCTTAGCCGTGAGTAGGTCACGCTATTAGAAGTCTGCAAACACAATCACATCGCAAATTTTAAGCAATTGGTTGTTACATAAAATTATTTCTCAACTCGAACAAATCATGTACCTAATTTCATTACCTACGGAGATCGTAGTAGGTAGGTACGTTAAATGTAAGTACACTAGTAGGTACGTTTACTGTATCTATCGAAGCTGTGCGTTTTTTTTTTTTAAATGTCGTGTTTTTAAACTACCAAACATACATATACCATCGCAGATACAACCCACTACCAATAGCAATTAGTTAATTTAATTACGACACCTAACTCTGAATTTAGAACAGATTCGATATTGACATTTATTACCGTTCGGCATCAAATTTAAATAACTATGTAGGTCGGAAACATAAAAGCAAATGTTTGTTAAATATTTGAATACGTTATATTATTATAAATACACCCCTGTATTCGATATGTAAATATCTGGTTACCTATATTGGAATTAAATATTTTATGCATAAAAATAGAAAATGTAGGAATGAATTACAAAGATAGAAGAGTGATACTTAGTTTGTATAAAGAGCAACAGGCAGTTATAGAGCTGGGGATGCAACGTACAGAAGTAAATATTAGGAAGGGAGTCAGACAGGGATGCACACTGTCACCGCTACTTTTTAATCTATACATCGAAGACGCCATCAACATCATTAAAGACAGTACAACTGTAGGGATAGATGTGCAAGGGCAAAAGATTAGTATGCTTAGATTTGCAGATGATATAGCAGTATTAGCATCTAGCAAGGAGGACCTAGAGATAGCTTTAAATAAAATGGAAGCGGTACTGACAGATCAGTACTGTATGAAAATAAATAAAAGTAAAACTAAAATACTGGTATGCAAGGGAAGAAAAAGTAGGGAAAGAGCGAATATAAAGATAGGAGACGAAAAATTAGAAGAAGTGGCTGATTTTAGATACCTAGGAAGTCAGATAAGTGAGGATGGAAGGAGTAGTAGGGATATAAAGCAGAGGATAGCGCAGGGTCGTGTCGCCTTTAATAAAAAGAAGTCACTTCTATGCTCGCGAACGGTTAATTTAGAAATTCGAAAAAGGTTGTTAAAGGTGTATGTTTGGAGCACGGCGTTGTACGGGTGCGAAACATGGACAGTGGGAGCGGCGGAAAAGAAAAGGTTAGAAGCGTTCGAAATGTGGTGTTATAGGCGGATGATGAGGATATCGTGGGTAGAAAAGGTTAGAAATGAAGAGGTATTGGAAAGAATAGGAGAACAGAGGACTCTATGGAAGTCAATAAAAAATAGGCGAGATAGGTTGGTAGGACACCTTCTCAGGCATGAAGGTCTAGTCAGAGACATATTAGAGGCAGAAACAGGAGTTAGGAGGGGTAGAGGTAGACCTAGATTAGATTACTGTTCGCAAATAGTTAAGGATGTGGGCTGTTCTAGTTTTAGGGAAATGCGAAGTTTAGCTCAGGATAGGAAAGAGTGGAGGTACGTGTCCAACCAGTCTTAGGACTGATGACCTTATGATGATGATCATGATGGCAGTTATATCAATACACGTTTATATTTTGTTTGTTTTTAACAACAAGTGAATCAGACCCCAAACTCACATAAAGCCTTAATTAACGTTATTTATATATTCAGTTGTTTTTTAAAAAATTTGTTTTGTTTTATTCAAAAAATCATGGTATACTTTTTATATATACCTAAAGCAATAAAATTTGACAATTTTCGGTACCAACTGCAGAAGAATAGATAATAAACAATTGGTTTTTAATTAACGTTCAATGAGCAACAGCTTTCCCTTCTCCGCCGCTCCCCTAAAAATGAAGAAGCAAAGAGTAGCTCTTGTAGTTTTCTACATGTAATTCCGATGTCAACACAATGATTGCGATTTTGATTAACGATTAATAGAAGACGACAGCAACTGCTTCAATCCGGCCGTTTCGGTTGTCTTTCGAGGCCGCTAATTGAATTACTGGCGATAAGAACAAAAAAACATGACTTGCATCTACTATGCAAGCCACAATAAAACACTATACAGGTAAGGAAAGACGTTCACCGAACATGGAAATAACACATTTCGTTATAAGCATTTTTACTTTTTTTTTACAGCAGCAACAACAACGAAATGAACTTATTATTAGGTCACACATTCGTAGAACTAATGTATATGATATATTAATATCATATAAAATACTTTAATAAACTTTCAATAACGTAATATGCAATATTAATCTGAAAATTCATTTAATTTTAGTCCATGTTTTGTCATTGTTACCTCTCGTGGCTTAGTGATCAGAGCCAAAGGGCGCGGGTTCTATTCCCGACGAGGGTGTAAAATCAGCAAGAATTTTTCTTCATTAATTTGAGATAAGTTGTTGTGGATTAAAATGAACTGGATTTTCGAATTAATATTGAGCACTTATTAGTGTTGTGTGTTTATGTTAGGCAATATATCAAAAACTTTTATTCTTTTCTAATGCGACCTCATCAGTAGCAACTTGTTGAACAACAAACGAACATTAGAAATTAACAGTTAAGTGAAATTGCAAGTGTCATCATAATTTGCTACGGCGTTTGCATAGAAAATGAAATCAAATCTGGGTTATTGACCTTGTAACCATTGCTTATGTTTATAATAATAAATAGCAAAATAGTTGAGAAGTCAAGCCGAACACACAGAAGAGACTTTTTAGAAAGACGCCGCAAACGGATTGCGTAATTTGGAATTGACCTAACTTGCAAAAATTGGAATTTGGGGCAAGGGTTTCACGAAGACAAAAAAAAGACAAAAAATAACAACAAAGAAACGTTAAATATTGATTTAAACTAACAAAAGAAATCAATATAAAGTTATTAGTTTTATGGCGGACATCGTAAAATAACTCAATGTTATTGTTAACAAGAATAATGTGTACGTTTCTTGCTTGTATGTAATGTAATAGATTCCAGTATGTTTTTATATATATTTTTTAAAAAGATGTCCATTGTTTAGTATTTTCAAGGTGAGTTGTTAGAGTTTAAGCCAAAAAACCACAACAAAGCGCTCA
The DNA here is from genome assembly GCF_000699045.2 of Agrilus planipennis. Classification (NCBI taxonomy): domain Eukaryota; kingdom Metazoa; phylum Arthropoda; class Insecta; order Coleoptera; family Buprestidae; genus Agrilus; species Agrilus planipennis. The sequence continues at coordinate 1,393,864 of NW_020442468.1, forward strand.
CCAATTTCATGACTAGATGCTGATCTTGAAAATAAGAGTGGGTAGCCATTGTGGATGACATTAAAATCGCTAAATGGTTATTGTATTTTGTAATCATTTGGCCTCTCAATAGAATGTTAACCATCTTGATTTTCCATTAAAATATTTGTGACCAATGAATATTAATAAGAAACATTAGACCTTGTTAGTTATGATATAGACATATTTAATAACTTTTTTATTAAAAAAAGAAGACAGTTGCGTTCTATTTGCATTTGCATTTGAAAGTTAACATAACCTACAATATCCTAACGTAACCTAACCTAACCAAACGAAATAAAGCATGTGATTCGTTAAATTAACATTGGTGACATTACTGTTAAACAGTTTTGCCAAAACATAGCGACGAAATAGTTGTGGTTGTGCGTATAACGTACTAAATGGTAACCGGGACATTTTTTGTCAACAATTTTTTCAAAATTAAACAAACACTGCTCAATTTAAACCACAAAACGAAATTAATAAGTCTTAAATAAAAAGGAGACACGTTAAAATCTCATTGAAAATTAAATTTGACGCAATATACTTTTTGTTTAAACTAGTAAATTGCACATTTTTATCTAATAAACGCTGTTTTGAAACATTTGTTATGCAACACATCATAGTATGTAAGTGGTTCTTAAAACACCAAAGCTTACAAACAATAGTAACAAAAAGGAAATAATTATTGCAGATAACAACTCGTTAATAAATGAAAATCTAATAGATATAATCACATCTTGTATTTAGATTTCACGTTCTCTTTATGATTGTTATCCAAAATATAAAGCGTCATTTAACGGACTCAATAAATAATGGTCTGTTATTGATTTTAGTCGATAATTTGATTTAATAACAGTAAGATTTCCTTCGTATTACTATTGTTGATTAGACGTTAATGCTCAAAAGACATGGAACCTAATAAAACTCGTATAATTGAAACTTGTTGATTTCATGTAACAATTTTTTAAACAATAGTGTATGTTGACGATTGTTGAATAATTACATGGAGAAGTTGTTACTTTATGGTTTATGTGCATTAATATGTAACAAAAACGGGTAAAAGCCCCCATTAAAAATACTACAATCCTTTATTTTCATGGTTGCTTAATTGCCTTGTTTTCATCTTCACTTCTTTTTGTAATAATTATTACATTTGCGCGTTTTTTCGTTTCAATACGCCGTAAAACTTTTTATGATTCTTTTTCTCAGTATCATAATTGCGATATTATAAATGACAAAACTGAAACTGCGTTTAACTTATTTTTCATAAAAGGAAAGATGACCCGTGAAGTAAATTAAGAATACCAGTTTGCAATGTTTACATTAACATAATACAAAACAAGTGAAGAATTCAGAATTTCATATTGTGTGTAAAAAGCTCACTTTTACGACTTTTCAGAAAACTTTTGCGCCTTTACTTTTACGATTACCTTGTTTTGGGTCTTCAACTAATGTTTGTAGATAACTTTGTACTCTTTATTCGATTTATAATTTTAGTTATTTCTGTCTCTTCAAATTAACATATTATGGTAATCAAAGGTTTGTATTGTTACTTTTTTCTATTTGATTGTCTACTACAGCCTTTCTCCTGTGTTTACCTTCGCCAAGACCTCTCGTGGACTGGGGCCCGGAGCTACCAGTTGTTATATCTTGCTTACCTTGCAACTTGTCTGCCCGTTGTTATACCTGGATTCCAAAACAACACACTAGATCGACGATAAGTCTTATATTTTTGAAAAACAGCAGAAATAATGAATTCACTATTACAGACGACCAACAAAATGTTTTTTATAGGAATTTCTAACAATCAGCACTTTTGATTAAATCGTCGACGAGAGTTGTTCAAACTACGCGCCAAATATTAAAAGTTCGACGACGTCGCTCCCAGCGTCTACTTGGATAACGACGTCGAATGTCGACTGACGACGCTCAGTTGTTTAACAACAATAATAGCAAAGCTCTTCGGTTGATTTCGTTGCTTTCTCGGTTGCACTCGGTCTCATGGCACACACGATTCCGGAGCCCACCGGAGTATGTACGCTGTGGAAAGCGCTTTTCCGGGAACGTCATCGCATTGAAGCGCAATCAGCGTCAGGACCTCATGCAAGGAGCACGGATTTTCATCTGCCGAATTCTTTTAACTTTTCAACAAGATACTTATTCCAAATTACTGATTTTTTTATTTTTTCTGCTATTGATCCAATAAAAAATTTTGCAAATGATGATGGTGTTATTGAATTTTCTGGATGAAGGAATTGTAGTAAGGTAAATTTTTAGAATATGTCCACCTTAGTAACCAAAAGGAAGTTTACTTAGATTTTGTGTTGTCTTGTGTTTTTATTTATACAAATTGTAGAAATAATTACATATCCAGACATACCATTACCTTGTCCTACAAAGATATTTTGTATGATACCTACTAATAGGTTCCAATTATCT
>NW_020442468.1:1401844-1413986 GCF_000699045.2 Agrilus planipennis
TGGCGGTAAGAGATTTGCGGACAATGAAGAAGTAATCGAAGCTGTAAATGGTTATTTTGAGGAGCTTGACGAATCAGTCTATAGAGATGGCATTAATAGACTGGAACACCGCTATGAGAAATGTATCAGCCTTGGAGGAGATTATGTTGAGAAATAAAAAAAAAAAATTTTTAAAAACCTTGTTTTTCTTGGTCAGGCCGGAAACTTATCAATCCACCCTCGTACATTGCTAATAACCTTTGGATTTTTAAGTGAATAATTCCATGATGTCGGTTTCATTATTTGGTAGCCTATGGTGATGTTTTTATTGATTCCGATGTTTTACAAATTTTGTCTTCAAATTCTCACTTGAAATGTTGAGTATGCAACTTATCATGGTCCTGATAGCAATCTTACTCTCAATTACAAATGTACATCCAAACTTCTAATAAACATTTCAATAAAACCTTTTCATTCTCAATATATCGTTCTTAAGCAACATCTTCATGGTTTTAATATTTCATCATCTCAATTAATTCTCTTTCTTCAAAAAATGTTGCACTCCCTACCTTTACCAACACTGAAATCCTGAAAGCCCTATGGATTGCGTCCTGTTTGAATGGATGAAATAACTGGTAAATACTCCACTGATAAATAGGTCTAATCTAATCAACAATAGTGTAGTTGTAGTCTTATACTAATTTGGAATAGGATACTTTTACAAGAAATATCTTATTGAAATCTTAAATAATGAGATTTCAATAAAGTTTACATTGGACAAGCAAAATGACCTTTAGAATTATGGATAAAAGAACAGCTTCACAAGCTCTTTGATTCATGAATCAACTAATGTTTGATTTTACTCTTATCATAATTTGGAGTAGGTACTTTTTCAAGAAATATGTTATTGGAACTTCTTCTAGAGCTTCAGTAGGGAACTGGCGAGATTTCTATAAGGTTTACATTGGACAAACAAGAATATCTTTAGAATTGAAGATAATAGAGCAGTTTCAATAGTTCTGTGCACCATGAACCAACAAACTATTGGATCTAATTCTTATAATAATTGTGGTTTTATATTATATTGGCTGGATTCCAATGTGATAGTGTTTTTGTATCTGATATCAAACTGATTTTAAATCGGTATAATTTTCGCGATGGGTGGTTAGACTTAGAGGTAGATTTGAAATTCAGATTGCTGATGGAAACAAAAGAACGAGATCGATTACTTCACAAGGGTTAAAACAACCCTCTTCAATCAAGTTTACATCGTGGAATACGCAATTTGACGACAGAATTTAAAACAATCGAATACATTAACTGTTTGTATTCAATAAAGGGCGAAAAACATCTTTTTTAGTTAATAGCCCAACCATGAATCCATCTCAATGAATAATTCAAAAAATAAAAAAATCTAATACGAGATGTTACAGTCAAAAGACAATGATCAATTTTCGTTAATTTCAGTTTAATAAATTGGTGACTCAACCTCTTATATTACATTGGATGTTGCACCAGTATTTCATATCTTTTCTCTGGAAATAGAATTAAAAGAATTTGTCTCTCGGATGATAAATGAAGAGAGACAAATTCTTACAGGAACAATTTTTCTTGTCGACTATTGTTGTAGCATGCAACCGTTTATTTTGGACTTCTCTTAGGTGCACACCGTAGATAAATGTGAAAATTCCATGTAGTCAATAGGTTGCAAGTATATGGTCTACGCTTGGAGAATTGAATTGCGTTCGTTGTGGTCGGTTGGCCGATTAATTTGTCCGTTCCAGATATAATGTGTTTTGCTAAAATTGTTACCAATTACAGAAGCGAGCGAGGAGGTGATGAAACGCCATTTTACGAACGTTGGGTAATTCATCTTCTGATATCCTCAATTTTTGAGATTTAAGCGTAAAACGTATTGTATGTCATCATAATTGTTTGTGCGTTACAATTAATATAGCAATTAGTACCTAATAAAGAATTACAAAGTCGTAATTCAGTTTTGATGTAGTAACGCCAATTGACCAACCACGGAATGGTCTGGAGTTTTCAACTAACGATATTTGGCTGTAGAGGACCTTAATTGGTCCCAGAATGGCCTGCAGTAGAAGGATTTAAGTCTGAGGATGTCTTTTGAAGATTTCTCCACTTCCACGAAAACAAGAAAAAAAATAATCATGAATTTATAAATAACTGTTGTTAACAAGAACAAAAAAAGCATCTAAATAATCAGGAATTGCCAAACAAATTTGTAATTCCTATAAAAAGTATTGTATATTCGACAAATTGAAAGATTAATTAAAACTAGAATTACTGCATGAACATTTTAAAATTTACCCAAATAATTTGCAAACAGAAAGTCATAATTTCAGTTTATCATTTAATTTTGTAATGAAACAGAAATGGAGTAGGAAACCTTTTATGAATCTGATTTTGGGTTGTTTCCAGATGCGAAGGAATAATTGCTGCTCAATATACGTACATGTAACAACCGCGTCTAAAAACGAAAGGGAATTTTAATTTCCATAATTTTACGGCTTGGAAGTAGTAAAGCACAGGTGCATCCCGTCTTAAGTACGTCTCATTCGATTATAATTAGAAATGTTCGAAACTAATTCAAACGTAAAACGATTGAAATTTTACGAAAAAGATCTTGCAATTTCGCAGTTATTGCAATTTAATATGAGTTGAAAAAGTTTTTTGTTTTATTTTATGAAATAATCAAATTCAACTCAACTGGTGTTTTTTTTCTGTTTTCCTATGGACGAAACGGAATTTAAATCAAATTATATCCTTAATTGATGGCTGTTAGATATTATTTGGAAGCGAGATTAAAAGCAGCTAAAAAAAGATGTTTTTCGCCCTTTATTGAATACGAACAGTTAATGTATTCGATCGTTTTAAATTCTGTCGTCAGATTGCGTATTCCACGATGTAAATTTGATTGAAGAGGGTTGTTTAAACCCTTACGAAAGAATCGATCTCGTTCTTCCGTTTCCATCCGCAATCTGAATTTCAAATCTACCTCTAAGTCTAACCACCCATCGCGAAAATTGTACCGATTTAAAATCAGTTGGATATCAGAAACAAATACACTATTACATTGGAATCCAGCCAATAAAATATAAAAGCACAATTACTATAAAAATTAGATCCAATAGTTTGTTGGTTTTTGAAGCACAGATCTATTGAAACTGCTCTTTTATCTGTAATTTTAAAGGTCTTCTTGTTTGTCCAATGTAAACCTTATAGAAATCTCGCCATTTCGTTACAGAAGGTCTAGAAGAATCTCCAACAAGATATTTCNACGGCGTTGTACGGGTGCGAAACATGGACAGTGGGAGCGGCGAAAAAGAAAAGGTTAGAAGCGTTCGAAATGTGGTGTTATAGGCGGATGATGAGAATATCGTGGGTAGAAAAGGTTAGAAATGAAAAGGTATTGGAAGGAATAGGAGAACAGAGGACTTTATGGAAGTCAATAAGAAATAGGCGAGATAGGTTGGTAGGACACCTTCTGAGGCATGAAGGTCTAGTCAGAGATATATTAGAGGCAGAAACAGGAGTTAGGAGGGGTAGAGGTAGACCTAGATTAAATTACTTTTCGCAAATAGCTAAGGACGTGGATTGTTCTTGTTTTAGGGAAATGCGAAGATTAGCTCAGGATAAGAAAGAGTGGAGGTGTGTGTCCAACCAGTCTTAGGACTAACCACCTTATGTTAATGAATAGAAACCGCTAGTTAATCCTTGTGGAACACCAAATTGTCTTTTGGCGTAATTGCACCTTCCTTTATTGTTTATCAGTTGACATTACCAAAAAATTAATAATCAAAACACGAATGACCTTGTCCTTATCAGCAGCGTGGCAATGTACAATGAAGAGGTCGGAGCTATCATTATCAAAGTCCAACTAGGGACAACACAAATTAAATTATACTATCATACAAGCAATTTAGTAATTCTCGAATGCGTCGGTTTAAATGTGTTAAATCATAAAACGACCATTACACCTATTACACATTAACTTATCACTTTTGTTTGGTTCTACGTTCAAATATGTATAAAATATAGCACGCTAAACCTATATAGGTACCAGTTATGGTAAATGACATCGAATCTTAATTATTGTTATGGTCATTGACCATAAGGTTTTCCAGAACATAAATAAAATATAAGAATTAATCGAAAATGCATTGTAGCTATAAAAAAAGTCACTAAATCTTTTCAGACCGTCATCATACTACACTAAGAACAAATCAAAAAACGTATTTGTAACTATTAAATTATCGCTTGGAATGAATGACAAATCATCGAATAAAGTAATCAGAATACCATTTACAATTTAAAAAAATCATTAGTAATAATTACATTGATTGGACGAAGCTAATCTAAATCACTTACAAATTGTGAACTGATGAATGATCCAAACAATACTGCATCTATTCAATGATTCATTAAAATTAGTATTTCACACATTGATGTAAGTAATATCATATAAAATACTTTAATAAACTTTCAATAACGTAATATGCAATATTAATCTGAAAATTCATTTAATTTTAGTCCATGTTTTGTCATTGTTACCTCTCGTGGCTTAGTGATCAGAGCCAAAGGGCGCGGGTTCTATTCCCGACGAGGGTGTAAAATCAGCAAGAATTTTTCTTCATTAATTTGAGATAAGTTGTTGTGGATTAAAATGAACTGGATTTTCGAATTAATATTGAGCACTTATTAGTGTTGTGTGTTTATGTTAGGCAATATATCAAAAACTTTTATTCTTTTCTAATGCGACCTCATCAGTAGCAACTTGTTGAACAACAAACGAACATTAGAAATTAACAGTTAAGTGAAATTGCAAGTGTCATCATAATTTGCTACGGCGTTTGCATAGAAAATGAAATCAAATCTGGGTTATTGACCTTGTAACCATTGCTTATGTTTATAATAATAAATAGCAAAATAGTTGAGAAGTCAAGCCGAACACACAGAAGAGACTTTTTAGAAAGACGCCGCAAACGGATTGCGTAATTTGGAATTGACCTAACTTGCAAAAATTGGAATTTGGGGCAAGGGTTTCACGAAGACAAAAAAAAGACAAAAAATAACAACAAAGAAACGTTAAATATTGATTTAAACTAACAAAAGAAATCAATATAAAGTTATTAGTTTTATGGCGGACATCGTAAAATAACTCAATGTTATTGTTAACAAGAATAATGTGTACGTTTCTTGCTTGTATGTAATGTAATAGATTCCAGTATGTTTTTATATATATTTTTTAAAAAGATGTCCATTGTTTAGTATTTTCAAGGTGAGTTGTTAGAGTTTAAGCCAAAAAACCACAACAAAGCGCTCACCAATTTCATGACTAGATGCTGATCTTGAAAATAAGAGTGGGTAGCCATTGTGGATGACATTAAAATCGCTAAATGGTTATTGTATTTTGTAATCATTTGGCCTCTCAATAGAATGTTAACCATCTTGATTTTCCATTAAAATATTTGTGACCAATGAATATTAATAAGAAACATTAGACCTTGTTAGTTATGATATAGACATATTTAATAACTTTTTTATTAAAAAAAGAAGACAGTTGCGTTCTATTTGCATTTGCATTTGAAAGTTAACATAACCTACAATATCCTAACGTAACCTAACCTAACCAAACGAAATAAAGCATGTGATTCGTTAAATTAACATTGGTGACATTACTGTTAAACAGTTTTGCCAAAACATAGCGACGAAATAGTTGTGGTTGTGCGTATAACGTACTAAATGGTAACCGGGACATTTTTTGTCAACAATTTTTTCAAAATTAAACAAACACTGCTCAATTTAAACCACAAAACGAAATTAATAAGTCTTAAATAAAAAGGAGACACGTTAAAATCTCATTGAAAATTAAATTTGACGCAATATACTTTTTGTTTAAACTAGTAAATTGCACATTTTTATCTAATAAACGCTGTTTTGAAACATTTGTTATGCAACACATCATAGTATGTAAGTGGTTCTTAAAACACCAAAGCTTACAAACAATAGTAACAAAAAGGAAATAATTATTGCAGATAACAACTCGTTAATAAATGAAAATCTAATAGATATAATCACATCTTGTATTTAGATTTCACGTTCTCTTTATGATTGTTATCCAAAATATAAAGCGTCATTTAACGGACTCAATAAATAATGGTCTGTTATTGATTTTAGTCGATAATTTGATTTAATAACAGTAAGATTTCCTTCGTATTACTATTGTTGATTAGACGTTAATGCTCAAAAGACATGGAACCTAATAAAACTCGTATAATTGAAACTTGTTGATTTCATGTAACAATTTTTTAAACAATAGTGTATGTTGACGATTGTTGAATAATTACATGGAGAAGTTGTTACTTTATGGTTTATGTGCATTAATATGTAACAAAAACGGGTAAAAGCCCCCATTAAAAATACTACAATCCTTTATTTTCATGGTTGCTTAATTGCCTTGTTTTCATCTTCACTTCTTTTTGTAATAATTATTACATTTGCGCGTTTTTTCGTTTCAATACGCCGTAAAACTTTTTATGATTCTTTTTCTCAGTATCATAATTGCGATATTATAAATGACAAAACTGAAACTGCGTTTAACTTATTTTTCATAAAAGGAAAGATGACCCGTGAAGTAAATTAAGAATACCAGTTTGCAATGTTTACATTAACATAATACAAAACAAGTGAAGAATTCAGAATTTCATATTGTGTGTAAAAAGCTCACTTTTACGACTTTTCAGAAAACTTTTGCGCCTTTACTTTTACGATTACCTTGTTTTGGGTCTTCAACTAATGTTTGTAGATAACTTTGTACTCTTTATTCGATTTATAATTTTAGTTATTTCTGTCTCTTCAAATTAACATATTATGGTAATCAAAGGTTTGTATTGTTACTTTTTTCTATTTGATTGTCTACTACAGCCTTTCTCCTGTGTTTACCTTCGCCAAGACCTCTCGTGGACTGGGGCCCGGAGCTACCAGTTGTTATATCTTGCTTACCTTGCAACTTGTCTGCCCGTTGTTATACCTGGATTCCAAAACAACACACTAGATCGACGATAAGTCTTATATTTTTGAAAAACAGCAGAAATAATGAATTCACTATTACAGACGACCAACAAAATGTTTTTTATAGGAATTTCTAACAATCAGCACTTTTGATTAAATCGTCGACGAGAGTTGTTCAAACTACGCGCCAAATATTAAAAGTTCGACGACGTCGCTCCCAGCGTCTACTTGGATAACGACGTCGAATGTCGACTGACGACGCTCAGTTGTTTAACAACAATAATAGCAAAGCTCTTCGGTTGATTTCGTTGCTTTCTCGGTTGCACTCGGTCTCATGGCACACACGATTCCGGAGCCCACCGGAGTATGTACGCTGTGGAAAGCGCTTTTCCGGGAACGTCATCGCATTGAAGCGCAATCAGCGTCAGGACCTCATGCAAGGAGCACGGATTTTCATCTGCCGAATTCTTTTAACTTTTCAACAAGATACTTATTCCAAATTACTGATTTTTTTATTTTTTCTGCTATTGATCCAATAAAAAATTTTGCAAATGATGATGGTGTTATTGAATTTTCTGGATGAAGGAATTGTAGTAAGGTAAATTTTTAGAATATGTCCACCTTAGTAACCAAAAGGAAGTTTACTTAGATTTTGTGTTGTCTTGTGTTTTTATTTATACAAATTGTAGAAATAATTACATATCCAGACATACCATTACCTTGTCCTACAAAGATATTTTGTATGATACCTACTAATAGGTTCCAATTATCTCAAATATAAAGAAGGATAAAACTTAAAACGACCTTTATAATTTCGCACCATCTAATTGCATTTCATCCTAAAAGCACAAAGCAATTACATAAAAGCTAACTCGATTCAATAGATAATTCACTTTAGATGAGCGCCTGTATGAAGTCCAAATCAGCTCTGCAATCTATTCATATGTGTAACAGAAACGAGAAAGAGTAAAGTGACTCGCAATCCAAAATCTTCTTCATTAAATCGAACTCTATCCAATAAATTTTTGTGCAAGAAAAAAGTACCATTTCTGAATTCAAAGAAGGCTCAGGATTAAGTACTTAAAAGGTGGTGGAATTTTTACAATTTTAAATTCTGAAAGTAGGTTAAAACTTATAGAAGACTGTGCCAGTCTTAGTAATGGTTTTGGTCTTACTTATTCAGTCTTGGTCTTGGTCGAATACTTCTAGTGTTGATCTTGTTGGTATAGTCTCAATCTAGGTCTTGATTTTGCTGACAGTATCGTTCTTGGTCTTATGTATTTAGTATTGGTCTTGTTCGTTCGGTCTTGATCTAGGTTTTGTTAGTATGAAAACAATATTGGTCTTGCATTTGCCCAAGTCCAAGGTCATGACTGCAAGACTAAAACCAATTCTTCTCATCAGTATCAGAAGCACGGACTCGAACATCTCTCGGAATGAGTCAGCAATATGACTACATTGAGTAGATTCTAGATCCTAAAAGAAGAGCATGAAGCTGCAGTAGACTATCCAACCTAGTACGATTTCTTCCCTATTTCGGAACACGTGAGGATCGGTAGACAATTGCCATGACAGTCAGATTTCCATATGATTAACCCCTTTCCTTGGACATACATGATGTACATTGGGGTCATTGCAAGGGCTATTTGACACATTAGCAACTATTCCAAACGGTATTATTTAGTAAATAGAACTTCTTCGTTTGTTTTAAAACTAAAACGTATGTCTAGTAAATTGACTCGAAGCTAGAACGGTAACACACTTTTCATTTCTTCAGTTTGATTACGGAATTAAAAAATTTTTAGAGAATTCAGGATTATTATCTTTTAAGCATTTTGACTACAATTAGTTTACAAATGAGACGAGTATATGTTCATTTTTAGAATACCGTCTATTTTTAGTCTATATTAAAAATGACTCCTGCCAACATATTTATTACTGTTATTAGATCCAACACGAAAAAAAGGTATCAGCATTTTCACCCTAGGAGCTTGTCACGCGAGGTGGATTTTAAGCATGGGTATCACGTAATACTTAAAATACCTTCGTTAAGCATTCAATTTCAACTGGAAATACAACTGAAAAGACTTCCATCGGGCTTATTATCTGTACGAATGACGATATTTGTTCTACACATTGCAAACAAAAGTATTTCCACGAGAACCGGAAATATTTAATTTTAGAAACAAGATTTGTAACAGAAATGGAACCTCAGAATGACATTTGAAGACATATTTCCAGTGTTTTCATTATGGCACCCATACATATCTACATTCTGTTTTCATTTCATAATTGCATACTTAGTACTCCAGCTATTTTATGAACGCAATCACGTAATTTTAAGTGTGACTACATTTACTTATGATTAGACAACTGTTACTTGACCTTAGCATTTGAAGAGTTTAATTCACGAGCGGCGCAACTGTCAAACACTAAGGTTTTTTGTACATTCATTATAAACGAAAAGAATTACTATTGCATACATTGTACAGTAATTATTGATAATAGTGCGTTAACTAGTTATAGAATAATCGGTTGGTACTCATCAACAAGATATATGCATAAGTAATTAAGCAGATTCTGTTGATGAAGATCGGTTTCAGCGACTCTATTTCTATTGGCTAATCAGGCACGTATGGGTTTAATGTGGTTGAAATATTTGCAGCTAGTAACGACTCAGTAAACTACTTTTTTATTACACTATGTAGGATGTGACAACAGGATCAAGCTTGAGTAAGTTGAATCAACAAACTAATATGACAAACTGAAATGCACAATTGAATATTTCCAGTTGTGAATCGTCATCATAAGTTCGTCAGTTCTAAGACTGATTGGACACGTACCTCCACTCCTTCCCATCCTGAGCTAATATTTGCATTTCCCTAAAACTAGAACATTCCACATCGTTAACTGTTTGCGAACAGTAATCTAATCTAGGTCTAACTCTACTCCTCTTAACTCCTGTTTCTGCCTCTAATAAGTCGCTAACTAGACCTTCATGTCTGACAAGGTGTCCTACCAACTTATCTTGCCTATTTCTAATGGACTTCCATAGAGTCCTCTGTTCTACGATTCTTTCAAATACCTCTTCATTTCTAACCTTCTTTATCCATGGAATCCTCATCATTCGCCGATATCACCACATTTTGAATGCTTCTAACCTTTTCTTTTCTGCCACGCTCATCGCCCATGTTTCGCACCCGTACAGTATCGCGCTCCAAACATACACCTTTAACAATCCTTTTCGAATTTCTAAATTAATCGTTCGCGAGCATAGAAGTGGCTTCTTTTTATTGTAGGCAACTTGATCCTGAGCTATCCTCTGCTTTATATCCCTACTATTCCTTCCGTCCTGACTTATCTGACTTTCTAGATACCTAAAATCAGCCACTTCTTTCAATCTTTTGTCTCCTATCTTTACGTTCGTTTTTCCCCAACTTCTTCTTCACTTGGATACCAGTTTAGTGTCTTTTGATGGGTATTATTTAAATACCAAAAAAACACTAATAATAACAGATAACAGTTTATAACAATAACAATGAAAACACGAGTAACAAAAAGGCACAGGAAAAATGCAACAGACATATAAGAACACAGTGACAAAAAGAGCAAGATAACAAAACAAATAATAGGATAATAGAAGCACTTACGAATGGTGGTAGCGGTAGGCGAGAGACTGTCTTGAGATAAGAAATTTTAGAGTATTTATAGGATAGGGTTGTTAGTAATTTTGATAGAATGTTCTAGAAGGAAAAGTAGTGAGAGAGAGGGTGAAGACACTAGTTTCTAGGAATATACAGAATTAGATAGTACAGAATTCAAGAGAAAGCAATTAAGGGTAAAACCAGATATTAGTATGGGAGTGCATGCAGGTATGGTTGAAGTTGGATTTCCAGGTAAAAGTGATTGAAAGAACAATAGAGTTTAGATTGAAAGGAAACCAAAGTATTTACAAGATAAGAAAGTTGAAAAGAATTGAAATAATATTTGAAGTGAAATAATATTCGAAATGAAATATTATTTGAAATGAAATATTATTTGAAATAGGAAAATATTTACACACAAAAATAAAACAATAACAGTTATTTCGCCACACCAGTATTTTTGTTTTACTTGTATGTATGGATTAAAAAGTAAACCAAGATTGATCTTCCCCTAATAGTTCTTCCGCCCTTTTTTCCACAATTCTAGTTAAGATTTTTGACACATGAGAAGTAAGCTAATTGTTCTCGTTCCTATCTCTCACTTCTCTTTTTAGGTATGGTTACTATCACGTTCCGTTTTTATTAATTGTAAAGCATTTGTTGTCATTTAATTTCCTGAGCGTTTCTACATATGACCAACATCCACGTTCCGCTACTGATCCTGACAGTGCAGGATGTTATTACCTGGCTCTTGAAAATAAAAACGCGGAGATTAAAACAGAAATTGAGTTGTTGAGTCGAAATTCAGGTTGATCCTTTGGCGCACAGTCAGAATAAATAGATAGAGTGACGCAAGAGTGAAATTGCAAATGGATCTACCTGCAAATTTAGAAGGATTACGCTAGGATTGCATTTCGAGTTGTTTTCGGTGTAGCTTTTGTAACAACTGACGCCCGACGGTAGCGAACGTGATTTGGTAGCTGTTGCAACTCATGCGTGGACAAAATCGCAGTAATTATCAAGTTCGGATCAGGAGCTCGTGTAAATAACTCACGATTACCTTTATCGCAGGGCTTTAGAGGCTGCGGAGATCTCGAGGATCTCAATCCTGACACGTTCCTTCTAATATACGATACTAGTCATCGTTGTAGGAACAAATATCACTATTACTATTCAACATCAAACAATGATTTTCTACTCAATTCTTTAAAATACTTAATGTTCCAAATGTTACCGAACTGTAATAAATCAACTCATCGTCAACTATTCATTAAAAATTTGTAAACGAAAATGTATAATTCTTGGGTTTTGAGGTATATACATAATGAATGAAGATTTATATCATTGAATATACGAGGGTGGATTGATAAGTTTCCGGCCTAACCAAGAGATGACGCCACTAGGCCTACCTTGAGGTGACATTCTATAGTACCATCCTTGGATAGCTTGTAGCTATAGTTTCAGCCCGATCTCCTTGCTAG
>NW_020442468.1:1416971-1423961 GCF_000699045.2 Agrilus planipennis
TGGCGAGATTTCTATAAGGTTTACATTGGACAAACAAGAATATCTTTAGAATTGAAGATAATAGAGCAGTTTCAATAGTTCTGTGCACCATGAACCAACAAACTATTGGATCTAATTCTTATAATAATTGTGGTTTTATATTATATTGGCTGGATTCCAATGTGATAGTGTTTTTGTATCTGATATCAAACTGATTTTAAATCGGTATAATTTTCGCGATGGGTGGTTAGACTTAGAGGTAGATTTGAAATTCAGATTGCTGATGGAAACAAAAGAACGAGATCGATTACTTCACAAGGGTTAAAACAACCCTCTTCAATCAAGTTTACATCGTGGAATACGCAATTTGACGACAGAATTTAAAACAATCGAATACATTAACTGTTTGTATTCAATAAAGGGCGAAAAACATCTTTTTTAGTTAATAGCCCAACCATGAATCCATCTCAATGAATAATTCAAAAAATAAAAAAATCTAATACGAGATGTTACAGTCAAAAGACAATGATCAATTTTCGTTAATTTCAGTTTAATAAATTGGTGACTCAACCTCTTATATTACATTGGATGTTGCACCAGTATTTCATATCTTTTCTCTGGAAATAGAATTAAAAGAATTTGTCTCTCGGATGATAAATGAAGAGAGACAAATTCTTACAGGAACAATTTTTCTTGTCGACTATTGTTGTAGCATGCAACCGTTTATTTTGGACTTCTCTTAGGTGCACACCGTAGATAAATGTGAAAATTCCATGTAGTCAATAGGTTGCAAGTATATGGTCTACGCTTGGAGAATTGAATTGCGTTCGTTGTGGTCGGTTGGCCGATTAATTTGTCCGTTCCAGATATAATGTGTTTTGCTAAAATTGTTACCAATTACAGAAGCGAGCGAGGAGGTGATGAAACGCCATTTTACGAACGTTGGGTAATTCATCTTCTGATATCCTCAATTTTTGAGATTTAAGCGTAAAACGTATTGTATGTCATCATAATTGTTTGTGCGTTACAATTAATATAGCAATTAGTACCTAATAAAGAATTACAAAGTCGTAATTCAGTTTTGATGTAGTAACGCCAATTGACCAACCACGGAATGGTCTGGAGTTTTCAACTAACGATATTTGGCTGTAGAGGACCTTAATTGGTCCCAGAATGGCCTGCAGTAGAAGGATTTAAGTCTGAGGATGTCTTTTGAAGATTTCTCCACTTCCACGAAAACAAGAAAAAAAATAATCATGAATTTATAAATAACTGTTGTTAACAAGAACAAAAAAAGCATCTAAATAATCAGGAATTGCCAAACAAATTTGTAATTCCTATAAAAAGTATTGTATATTCGACAAATTGAAAGATTAATTAAAACTAGAATTACTGCATGAACATTTTAAAATTTACCCAAATAATTTGCAAACAGAAAGTCATAATTTCAGTTTATCATTTAATTTTGTAATGAAACAGAAATGGAGTAGGAAACCTTTTATGAATCTGATTTTGGGTTGTTTCCAGATGCGAAGGAATAATTGCTGCTCAATATACGTACATGTAACAACCGCGTCTAAAAACGAAAGGGAATTTTAATTTCCATAATTTTACGGCTTGGAAGTAGTAAAGCACAGGTGCATCCCGTCTTAAGTACGTCTCATTCGATTATAATTAGAAATGTTCGAAACTAATTCAAACGTAAAACGATTGAAATTTTACGAAAAAGATCTTGCAATTTCGCAGTTATTGCAATTTAATATGAGTTGAAAAAGTTTTTTGTTTTATTTTATGAAATAATCAAATTCAACTCAACTGGTGTTTTTTTTCTGTTTTCCTATGGACGAAACGGAATTTAAATCAAATTATATCCTTAATTGATGGCTGTTAGATATTATTTGGAAGCGAGATTAAAAGCAGCTAAAAAAAGATGTTTTTCGCCCTTTATTGAATACGAACAGTTAATGTATTCGATCGTTTTAAATTCTGTCGTCAGATTGCGTATTCCACGATGTAAATTTGATTGAAGAGGGTTGTTTAAACCCTTACGAAAGAATCGATCTCGTTCTTCCGTTTCCATCCGCAATCTGAATTTCAAATCTACCTCTAAGTCTAACCACCCATCGCGAAAATTGTACCGATTTAAAATCAGTTGGATATCAGAAACAAATACACTATTACATTGGAATCCAGCCAATAAAATATAAAAGCACAATTACTATAAAAATTAGATCCAATAGTTTGTTGGTTTTTGAAGCACAGATCTATTGAAACTGCTCTTTTATCTGTAATTTTAAAGGTCTTCTTGTTTGTCCAATGTAAACCTTATAGAAATCTCGCCATTTCGTTACAGAAGGTCTAGAAGAATCTCCAACAAGATATTTCTTGAAAAAGTACTCTAAAGATTAAAATCAAACAGTAGTTGATTCATGAATCAGACAACTTGTGAAGCTGTTCTTTTATCCTTAATTCTAAAGGTTATTTTGTTTGTCCAATGTAAACTTTATTGAAATATCATCATTTTACTTTAGAAGCTCCAGAAGGAAAAGTATCCTACTCCAAATAAGTACAAAACTACAAGTAAACAATTGTTGATACTTGAGACAGAATTTTTAAAGTTGTTGTTCTATCCTTAATTCAAGTCATTGTATTTATATTTTTCGATAATTTAATCAATTAATTAATAATTAAAATACCATTTCTCAATTCGCTTCGTAATTTTTCCGTAACAGGGCAGCAGTTCTTGGATAGGAGATCATGTGACTCTCTGTAATAACACGCTACGTCATTGTTTGTTGTTACAATTAAAGATGATAACGTTAATAGCTGTTTACTGATGGTGATAGCAGCACCTCGTAGGTGGATCTTTATTACAGCTGTAAGAATTAATAATGGCAGCCAAACATTTAAAATATGTACAAATTGAAACTGAATTGGGTAATTCAGCACGGTTTTTGTAGCTGAAAAATAATTATTTAATTAAATTATAACTAAACAATTCGGTAAATGTCTAGATGATGGCTGGGGGTGGGTGGGATCGAAAGAGGGTAGAGGGGATCGGAAGAGGGTGGTTATCTGAGTGAAACCCCGTAAAAAAATTGCGGTGGTCTCACCCTCATAAAAAGTTATGGGGGTTGAAAGTTGATTATTTTGACAATTTTCGTACACTATAATTCAAATAAAATTCAATAAAAAAAATATTTTCAAGCGGGTGGAGGTGGGGGATCGAAAGAGGGTGGTCACTTGAACAAAACCCAATAACCTAACCTAATCTAACCTAACCTACCCCACTGATAAAGATATTTAAATAATGTTTTATACAACTTTCTCAATATTTTTATGTATTTTTCATTAGTTTTACCTTTGAATATTGCTTAAGAATGACTAAGTATATAAGTATTTACATGCCTAGAAATGTATAAAAATTGACATATTTATTAACTTTGAACCACCATAACTTTTTATGGGGGTGAGACCGTCACGAACTTTTTATGGTACAGTGGAAGGGGAGGCCTCCTCTTTCGATCCCCCCCACCCCAACCCGCTTCGGGGGTGGGGGGCAATCATCTAGACCTTTATCAATAATTCACTTTTACGTATCTTTTTTTGCATAACATTTGTATTTCCTTTTGCTTACTTTCCTTGAAAGTCAGAGAATTATTAGAAATAAACCGTTTTTGCATTATTTGTTAACAAAACGTTTGGTAAATTTTTCCCAAATGTGTGATCCTTGATGAATTCTGATGCCGACCTCCTAATGGGGGTTGTATAAAGTCACGTATAATATATTAAATAACGGTTAATACTTTGGCAACCCTTTGATAACGTCTTGGGGCGATGTTCTTAAATCATGTCGATTTATTTTCGAGAATTAAGTGTTCCCAAGTGAGAAGTTAACAGGAAGTTTATTGAAAGTGAGATTAGGAAGAAGCGCGTTGTTGGTAGAAGAAGGTTTCGGATCTGTCTTCGCATAAATCAAGGGCGCTGTTGTAAATTGTATGTGGGGCATACTGCACGTCCCCGTTCGGTGTCTTACATAAACCTCCCCCTATTCCTCCTCAAATAATAGCAAACACCTAATTCGTGTAAAACAGCGTTGGCGACAGAATGGTAGTAATTTATCACATTGTATTATTACATGCAAATTTCACTCGTTTAAGTTCAAGCCCGTAATTTACGGTAGTGGAGTTTATTATTAAATTATTCAGATTGTACCTCATATTACCCCCAGCAAGCGTTCACAATGTCGCACCTCCATTGTGTCCACTCGTCCATTTCGAGTCGGTTATAAATGAGGAAATTTTTACTGCGCTATTATGCAAGCTTTTCATTGAGGAAAGAGCCCCGCAGTGACTTATTTACCAAACCCATGTGATACATTAATCTGATAAAAAATGAAGTCGTAGACAATGATTTATTTAATAGATCTAACTAATCAATTTTATTCTATTAACGTAATATTTCTTATGTAACTATTAATTAGGCGAGATTAGAATAAGGTGACGACCTGAAGGTAATAATATCCTTAAGAAGGTTATAGCAGTAAAGAGAATTACCAATGCCATCCAACTTATTTTTCTTTTCCCTCGAGGAGCGGAAATCTTCTAGACACCCCCCAAGGGGGGTAGTGTCGGATTCACTCCTGGTGAGAGCGCCTACCGACTAAAAACCCTCCTCGAGATGGTAGTTTAACCTAGTGTTTATGACTACCGGGAGAAGATAGGAGAAGTTTGTGGAAGGGAGAGGGTTGAGTGGGAGATAGGTAAAGAGGTGAGCGAGGGAGGTTGGGGAGATGAACTATGAAGAGGGAAAAGCGAAGATCCAACTTATTGATTTTACTATCATTATTAAAACCACCTCCACCTTTTTCTATCCTGAGCTAATCTTTGTATTTCCTTAATACGAGAGCATACCACCTTCTTAACTATTTGTGAACAGTAGTCTAATCTAGGTCTACCTCTACTCCTCTTAACCTCTGTCTCTAACTAGCTCTTCATGTCTGAGAAAGTGTCTTACCAACCCATATCGTCTTATTCTTATTGACTCTAACAGAGCCCTCTGTTCTCCTACTCATTCAAATGCCTCCTTATCCTATCCATTGTATCCTCATCATTTGCCTGTAACACCATACATATCGAACGCTTCCAACCCTTTCCTTATCAGATTATCTTTAACAAACTTTTTGGAATTTATGGATTAACCATTCGCGAACATAACTTCTTTTTGTTAAGACGATTCTACCCTACGCTATCCTCTGTTTTATCAGCTCTCTCTCTACTAGTCCTTTCTTCATTCATTCTTTCCTTGCTTTTTCTTCCCTTGCATACCAGCATTTTTGTTTTTCCATCAATAACCACTATTTTAACCATAAGTACCCAATAATAATAATTTGATAAAGACAGGAATGATAATACTCCTTTCTTCAAAATTAGTCAGACTCTACAAGCATGGGAATAACTAAAGTCAGATGTCATTGACATTCACGAATCTATTAGTAATATATTTCAGGAAACTTTGTCATAATCTTCTTTGGCGTAAACATCAAGACTCTCCATCTATTATATCGACGCCTCTGATCGTTTATCAATCGCCCCTTTTTTGCAACTTGAAAACTAACCTACAAAAAAACCGTAACTTTTGTTTTCGCTTTTTAGATCAAATAATACGAACGTGATAATTTGAAGTTCAGAAGTCGAAAAAATGGGTTTGTTCCACTCAGGTGGCTGTTTCTTCAACTTTCCCCATTTCTCTACTTTTTGTTGTCAGTCTTCATGTGTTAAGCTTTAATGTCTACTGAAAAAGTTCTTTTTAAAGTATAAGCTGACAATGATGGATGCGATAAGGCTCAGTTACAATTCTTTTAGAGGTACTCAGACGCTTCTACTAACTGTAATTGAATTTTATTCTGGTTTTATAATTTGTAACAGTGTCATATCATCAAACTGGTCAAAAAATGGAAAATGCGCCTTCACCCTATTACCTTATCTTCATTTTCTTTTTCTACCGTCAAGTAGGTATCTAAATTTACCTACTCATTCTTAAACTATACACTAGCGACATAGCGTAAATTTCTGCTACCCCGGGCGAAGCTTAAATTTGCCGCCCTTTCTATTTTGTTTGTTTATTTTTTATGATATGGAGACAGGGGCTGGTTGGTGATTATTTTAGTAATATTTTTATGGTTTTTCTGCAAAATTTGGTAGATTCTGATTTGAACAAATATGACAACACTAATTGTCTATGTTCGAAAGCAAAACGCATGTTCAGGAATTCCCCAAAGTAACTGATAATAGTCACTCGCCCTCACGAGGTGTTTTGTGATTAAGTTAAAAACATTTTAAGAAAATATGCAGGTACCAATACTGAAGTATTTATTTAGTAACAATAAGTGTCCAGATATTTGGAAAAGTGAAAATCTCAGAGAAAATTACCTAATAGTTTGAATATAATGCTACACACAAATATTTCAAAGATTTTGTAAGTTTCTTCATTTGTATGCTTGCATAAGTGTTAAGTCGATAATAAAAATTATATTTTTCTTAAATTGTTATTAAAGTCTATATAATTTATTATAAAAATGTTTTTTGTCGTAAATATATACTTCTATATCTGGTATGGTTCAACAAAGTAACTTCAATTACCAATAATACGTACGAACTGAATTTACTAATCATTAGTTATTGCTGGACAGAAAACTCAATAGGTAACTTTTAGCTTTAAAAAATCTTAATCTAGTTTTTCGTGATTAACTAATCGTAATTTCGTAATAGGAAACCCTAACCCTTCATTAATCTAGTTTAATATTATTATTTGAGTCAATTTCTACTTCTGTTTTTAATATTCCAAAAGTATAATAAGAATAGGAGAACAGAAGACTCTATGGAAGTCAATAAAAAATAGGCGAGATAAGTTGGTTGGACACCTTTTCAGGCATGAAGGTCTAGTCAGAGACATATTAGAGGCAGAAACGGGAGTTAGAAGGGGTAGAGGTAGACCTAGATTAGATTACTG
>NW_020442468.1:1424698-1457061 GCF_000699045.2 Agrilus planipennis
AAATATTTATCTGGCTTCTTTTTACACTTGCAGATGATGAACCTATTTCAAATGCACTAAATTAATCTGTTTTGTTAATCCTTTAAAATTAATGTAATTATATGGATAAATTGTATAAAATACGAACGAAAAAAGTAAGTGATAATAAGTAAGTACCATTTAATTTTTAAATATTACAATTTGAGTCAATTTCAATCCTTTTTCTTCAAGGATATTCTATTTTGCTCAAACTTTAGAATCTTTCGTAAGTAATCGAAAAACTAACAATGTTAATAAATATTTCTCGTATCTTGAAATAAATTGATTTACAACGTTTCACATTGAAATCGAATTTCAATTGAAAATTCATTAAAACCTTCGAATACTTATCTAAATTGACTACCGTTTCGAATTAGTCGTTTTACCTAATCTATTTTCTATTTACCTATCTAGGTAGGAAAGTTAGTTTCCGATTAATTCTATTCGTTTATGTCTTTCTATTCGTTATCCATATTGCGAAGGAAACTTGCAGGTGATTTAACAAACTCAAGCATTTGCGTGCTTAAGAAAATAATTACTGGCATTATTAGAGCGCAAATAGCTCACCCTTGGAGGGTTGGAACCCCGCCGGTGTAATAATGATTATGGCTCCAGCACTGTCGTAAATTCTGAAAATGTGCTAGATTCCTATCTCCACGACGCGTTATCTACTAAAAATTATCTTATATACACCTACACACATTTATACATACATGGTACTTACTTAAATGTAGATAATAGTAATGGGGTAGATATTGATATTCTAAAACTGTTACCTTAAATATCAAATGACTTCTATTTTACTATTTGGCTAGTCAGTATTTATAATCACATGGTCAGTACCCTTTGGTGGTTAGTATTGAAATATGAAGGGTCAGTATTTAACTATAAATAGTCAGCATCCATTTTAATGGTCAGTATTGAAGCAAGAAGTTTCAGAATATGATGATCAGTACAACTCTTCACTTAATTTAATTCGATAAAAGCATTTTCCGATTCAAATTTCGTTTTTCCCAATTCAGAATTATTTTAGTTTTAAAACATATAGCTAGCGCCATCTCTTAGATATTCATGTTATTAGACTTTCTGTAAAAGCTCTGTAGTTCTGTTTGAAAGTTATTTGCCAAGCTTAAATCGATCAAAAGGTGTAGCTAGTTATATGAAAACATTAATGTTTCAATTACAAGTTCAAAATTGTTTAGACAGAACACTTTTTGTTAATTTTTTTCAGCCGAAATAACTATTACCTACAATGGTTCTCTTCATCATACCTTCTAAACTTTCTTTCTACTTTAGTTTATTAAGCAACTACATTAAAATAACAAATAGAGATTAAATTTTTCATCCCCTATGTTTCCCTTTTTGGGTTAAAGGCTTCTTAATATTAAATAAGAGGCTCCCCAGTTGCTCGTGTTACATACATTTAGTTTTCTTGGCTGCAATAAATCTTATACCTTTGCACGCTGTGTGTTTTAGAAACGTACTAATTATAGACTATTTATCTGCTTCTTCTTAATGGGCATACAAGAATAATGTTAGTCTGCTTTTAACGTAACATTAATCTTGTTTTGTGTCATTTTATCTATCATTATATACACACAACAAGAAAAGCAACAGCAAAAAAAATTATTTCCCCAGCTACCACGAACACACATTTCGGCCATCTCTTTGCAACAATTATCATCCTCAACAGTCATTTTTCAACTTTCTGGAAACTGTCTCATGGAAATTCCTATAGTAAAGAACTCTTCAATATTAGAAAGTTCAGTCACAAGAACAAACTTTAAAATTAAAGCAGTGGACTTCCATTTCATTTTACACAATTCATTCTGATATTGTGGGGGTTTTTAAAAAGTCAATACTTAATTATTATTATAATTTATACGTATTATGAATACATAAATCAAATGCAAACGGTCCAAGCGGCCACATTTTCATGTACTTATTGATACCGGTCGCTGTTGAAAGATTTTACTGTAATTGAAATTCTATTGTTCGTCCCTAGATTCTGATAAGGAATTTATATCCAGAAGATGCTGCCTCTATCGTCACTATGCCTAGCACTAGTTTAATCACCTTCTTCCAATATCAGATAAATGCTGCCCTTAAATCTATTCGAACCAAAACTAAATTTATTAAGCAGAATAAAAACGAAACTGATAAAAGATCAAAATCTGGTGTTTAAGTGTGGAGATTGCAATCAAGTTTATGTGTGGCAAACTAGTAAATCCTTTAGTTAAAGTATCTTTGAACACAAATGAAGCTGTGTTCTAAAGAGAATTAATACTCCACATGTAGGTTCAAACATTTGTTATAACGAAAACATATACTTAATGACAATTTCCATGTTTTAAAGAAACATCCTAAAAGTTAAAAATTGAATGTAACTAAATGTTTGTAGACAAATATGACTAATCTAGATGTATTGCTTAATGACCAAATTGATGAAAATAACTCCACTCTTAAACTTTTGAAGACCTACTGTTACCCCACTATCTATAATAGGTATAGTTCGGACGATAAAAATTGGCAAAGTCCGACATAAATTATCTGTGAGACCGGACGTATCTTCATTCTTGTTCTCACTTGAGACTGTCATTTGCAGCGTTTTGAACATGCCCTTGTTAAGTTAGGAAATGCTTCATGAGTAGCAAAGACAAAGTGAAAAGATATAACCGAATAATAGTATGTGGTGCAGCGGTAAGAGGTTGCTTAGGTACACAAAAGATCAGGATCGGCTTTATAACTGCCTGGTTGGAATTACAGTAGAACGCCGATTATCCGAATATTAATTGGGACCGGGGTCGATTCGGATAATCGAAAATTCGGATAATCGGATATAGACTGGTAATAAAGAAAAACGAACTGTCACACATAGAATGAACTTTATTAAGTTTAACAAACTCAATTCTACAATATGTGAGTAAAAAACAAACGTTCCGTTTCACGGAAGCCGCGCGACGCAAAACATGTAGTGTCTTGCCTCTAGCTTTCAACCATAACAGTTGAAATATATTTGGACTCCAGCGAGTTTCAACTTGTGACAACACAACAAAACAAAACAAAAATTACATTATGTACTTACTTACAGTATTTGGTTTTAATTTTTTATATTACGCTTAGGACCGATTCGGATAATTGGCGATTCGGTTAATCGGCGTTCGGATAATCGGCGTTCTACTGTATATCTTTAAACAAGCGTTTTTGCTTTCTTAAATTCCTGAGAATGATGAACTTTCTTTAAAGTCCGATGTTCAAATTCTGCTTGCCTGCACCTCTTTCTGTTACACATCGATTGGTATAACGTTATTCCTTTTTCTTTATTAGTGCTCGCTGCAATTCCTACCTGACATCTCTTTCGTATGTTTACAATATTACCTACAACGTCTGCCTTGAGTAAAAGTAGGCGTTCTGTCAACAACCGCTCTAGTGTAGTTAGTAAGTTGAAAGAAGAAAGTAAATGCGACAGTGTTATTGCAGACTATACCTATGTTTTACCCTTCCATATTTATCTTCCACATGAAGAAACCATTGAGGGAAAAACAGTTAAAATCGTGAGCTATTAAAAAAACTGAAATTTTGTTCCTTATTCTATTATAAAGTTTTAAATAACGCCTACAACTGTTTATAATTTATACTTAAAGTTTAATTATATTTTTAGTTATGTAAGTTAGTGCCCAAATTGTCTTTAATGGCTAAATAAACCCGTTAATGATCCTATTATGACGAAAAAGTTTAATACTTGTAAAAATGCTATTAAAGTGAAAATCTGAAAATGTTTATAAAAGGCAAATAGACGCTTTAAAAACTGTTTATTATCGTGTGTTTACGAATTAGCTAAAGTTTATTGAAAGTTTTCAGCGAGATAAAGCAATGTGATAATAAAACATTGTTGATTATTTTATTTATCCAACTGGAAAACATCCAAACATTGCATGTTAGCAAAAAAATGCTCGCGCACTTCATTAATGTTTTCTATTTTTGTGAGCGCGCGTAAACGAATTGAAAATGTATTAATAAACCACTTTTCGAAGAGTCAATTAGCTGACTTGTAAGTAGATCGGCAAATCAGAAGCAACATTTACCAATACAAACAAACTAAACACAAATCACTTATTTGAAAAATTTTAGGAGACTACGTAACCAATTAGAAAAAAAGAAACTCTAACAGTTTTATCAATTCCGGACTTATACAGGGTGTTTTTGAAATAAGTAGAAAGCTTGTATGAGATTAGAGGGCACTTATAAAACAAGAAAATTATGTAAATTTTTAGTGACCCGAAAGTTCATCGTTCTAGAGAAAAACGTATTTGAATATCAGTCCGGCCCTGGTAACATGTGGGATCACACAATATATATATAATATGCTGAGTAATCTTCAATAAAACACAAATTTCTTAGAAATAGGCTTCATAAAATGTAATTATTATGTTTATTATTTACATTAAGAAAACAAATTACTACAAAATTTGATTAAAATAATTTTTAATAAAAGAAAAATTGTACTTTCGAAGAAGAAAGTAGAAGTCAGAACTTCATTAATAGATGCTGGTATCATAAAAACCAATAATTTTGCAAAAATTTAACATTGCAGAGCGTTTACAGCATTAAAAATAACTACTATATATGATATTCATTGATATTGACATTGGCTATAGTTGGAACGTTAAAAATTGGCATAGTCCGCTATATGCGATAGTATTTTACTTTCTTCTTTCAGCTTACTAACTAGACTAGAGTGGTTGTTGACAGAACGCCTACTTTTAATCAAGACAGACGTTGTAGGGAATATCGTAAACATAGGAAAGAGATGTCAGGTAGGAATTGCAGCGGACACATAAAGAAAAAGGAATAACATTGCACCAATTGATGTGTAACAGAAAGAGATGCAAACAAAAATAATTTTGCCAGCATCGGACTTTAAAGAAAGTTCAACTTTCTCAGGAAAGCAAAAACGCTTGTTTAAAGATATAATTTCAACCAGACAGTTATAAAGCCGACCCTGATATTTTGTATACCCAAGCAATCTCTAACCACTGCACTACTTACGTGCTTACTATTATTGGGTTATCTCTTTTCTTTGTCTGTACTACTCATGAAGCATTTCCTAACTAAGCAATGGCGTGCTCAAAACGCAACAATTGGCTGCAGTCCCTAGTGGAACCAAGAAAAACTTTACCAATTTTGATGGTCCAAACTATACTCAGTTGTGAACCAAACTTATCAACCAGGCTTGAGCCAAAATAAGAAACCGGGCATTTGTCATGCTTGGACAATCTTGGTCCTGTCGTGACTTCCTACATGGGTACCACCAATTTTGACTTTACTAAAAAACTACATGTGTTTTAACATTTTGTAAAATTCTGGTAGCAAAATAAAATTTGTTTTTAAAGGAAAACGTATTTTCAAGTTTTGTTACAATGAAACTAAGAATAGTTTGCTAGTAAAACGTAAAAAGCGTCGATATTTCTTATATGAACCCTAAAAAAGTACTTTAATTTTACTGTTATTCTAAAATTTTCGTTACTTAAATACATAGTTGGCTGCGTAAGTTGCAGAAAAATGGTGTTTCGACCATATAAAAACGATTACATGCCTTTACGTTCGAGCTGTAAAACGTCTATATAACCAAACAAATGTTTTACTTTATGTATTTAAATTCCTGTCGATGCATTGGCTCATTGTTTGAGGTGTCTAAATTTGCTGGCAAAACTATTTAAATTATTCATAACCATCAGATTTGCATATACAATGCCAGGTTGTAACATTCGTTTCACAGAAACATGCACATGGTGTACACTTTAACTTTTACATTGCATGTTTCTACATTATGGTAATTTATTAAATGGCTACTGGGAAAATGTGTATAGTACGTAAATTTCCACTTGCCTACTCTAATTTAGAAGTTGCAACAATTGAAACAGAATTCAAACATTGTTGAGTAGATGTTCCATTATTGTGCTTTTGTTTTGTGTTGTACAATCTGTTAATAATGCAAGCGATTAACAATAAAAAAGAAACAGTCGGTACAGTTTATTCAAGCGAATGGTTGTCGCGCTAAAAATTTGCAAATTCTTATGTTCAGTATCCTACAGTTCTTCCTCAGTTCAATGAGGTAACCCCTGACTGAGGAGGAAGTACCATGAACTCTGTGAGGAACTTCAGTATAGAAAACCATAACGTCTAAAAGTTTATAATGGTAAATAATAAGAAAATTAAAGGCCATCGTCGGTTGGAGTTATTCCTAACGTTTCGCTAACATGAGTAGCGAGCTCCTTCAGAAGTCCTTCCATCTCCGATGATGGATGTGAACTAGCGACGTGGAAGCAACTCCAACCGACGACAGCCAATAGGCCCGAATCAAGACAGCATCAGGAAAATAACGAACTTTCCAAAAGTGAATTAATTTTTTAATTAATTGTACATGCTACAAATAACCTCAAATCTTATAGCATAGTGGCAAAGTAAAATCCAAGGTGATAAAAAAATAGAATACTGAACGTACAGTTTGTCCCGCCTAAAAATTCCATCAATAAAACTTCTTGTCATTAATTTTCTATTTCATGGATCAATATGACTTATTTTCAAGTTCATGAAATAGAAAATGGTACAATAAGGTGACGAAAGATATGATTTATTTGAATACTTGCAATTATAATGCAAATACTAAATACAAAATACCCATTTTCCCTTTTACTTTCACTTTTTAATTGTGAGCAATGAACTAAAAAGGGCAACAAGTCAAATCCTATTTCTGCGATAAAAACAGCAACATGAATAAATATGTGACAAATACGTAAATACCTTCATATAATATCTGGTTATTTATCGTGTTGTGACCATTTATGCTGCGATAGAGGTTATTCATAAAAAATTCTCATCAGAACATCTGCAAGAATGACAAGAAAGCAACAAAAAAAAGCAGATAAGTTTATTTAATCTTCAATAATTTAAAGTTCGTATAACGTAAACTGATGTAATAAGAATCTACAATTAGATAATTCAAAACCAATAATAGACAATAACCACAATTAATTGGTGTGTCGCAGTTATTAGATACGTATAATTCGCTACTCTCAATTCCGCCTAGGTGATTTTGAAACCAACGCCGGTTTCAAATACGGCTAATTAAACTTTCGATGTTTTAGATTATCCTTTTTCAAGGATTTTAGATTTTTTTTAGGCTCTCTTCAGTTAAAGAATTAGGAAGACATTCACGGAATGTGTCTTTGTCCCTTTTTGAAGCTTTTAGTACATTTAATGGCTACATTAGGTAGGGTTAGGTTAGTTTAGGTTTGATAGGCTATGGTGAGAATTTGTTTCTTCCATTATTTTAACATGTTTGATACGCATCACATCCAATAACTGCTACCTTTTAACTAGAAACTAAAGATAGTGGGGTAATTTATTCATACAAACCATTAAAATTAATATCCTTAAACTATCTGTTTATATAACACACAATCCAGTGCATTACAATCTGTCCAAACATTGGTTTTTAGACCACACCGCTATTTTAAGAAACTCCGATGCAGAATTGAAAATAGCAATTTATATTGGAATTGGCTGCATCAGATATAAAATATCTGAAGGAACTGTATTTTATTTATTACGATCACTTACAGACTCCAGAAATAAGCAGTTTATGACTTTTTTATGGTTTCATATTCACCTCAATCTAGTTTATGGCGCCACTTAAACTAAATAAAAATCAATGCTAGATCTATCCCTTTATGATTAAATCATAAAAAAATCATTACACATATATCTGAAGCATGCATTATGTGGCAAGAATGGCAATATAAATAGAGCAAATCATATTTCAAGGTACTTTTTACAAATAAAATCCTAACTAATAGGTATTGTAAATGCGAATATGATGAGTTTATCTGTTTCTTTATTATTTGTTTGCTACTATTTCACACCTTCATCCGATCATGAAATTTTTTACACACATTGTTAGGGGTAGGAAAAGGACATAGGATACGCTTTATCCAGAATGGAATACTATTCCCGACGGAGACGAAAGTTTATTTTCTATCCTTCTACGCGTATGTTTAATTTCATCCTGATCATTCTTGTCAAGACATAAAAACTAATTAATCAAATTATTGTATTTTTGATGATCACAGGTAAAAACATTGGATACTCAGCAATATAAAATCTACATTGTTCTTCTCATAAAAAAGTTACTAAATACGAAAAATTATGAATGAATCAAAATGTTCACGAACCAAACAACACTGTTTCCTACCTAATAGGTTACATTCTTGTCTACCAAATTTCACCACCAAAATTTTGTAACAAAAGATGTCGTATGCCTATCACACCTTTATTCCCCTATTTTTTAAAACTAAATTTGTTTTTCTATTCTAAAAGTACAAACTGTTAAATCCTATTAAGGTGAACGTACTTTCATATATTTTATGTCAGTCAGCAGTCAGGAAAAGCAATTAAATTTTTATTTGAAGTATTTACACGTGTCCATATTCTCGATCTAATTTTATTTTATAACTTTGGAGAACACATAAAGCTCAAATATATAGCATATAAACACTTTTCTACAATTTATTATGGTATGGGCAGGAACAAGAACAGTCCACTTCAGTTAGAGGCTCAGGATTGGCATCAAAACTAGATCTAATTGTAAGTCTCTAAGCACATTACAGTCCAAATGGACAAGGTTACACGGGAAAATATTGAATACTAGTGGGTTACTTTTTAGTTTTGATCACTTAATAGTTCTGGTCTACACAAAAATTAGACTTAAAACAAATTTGAGGTACAATATGCGGTTTGGAGTTTTACTGTTGGTGCTGTTTCGTCTTCGATCATATGCGAAACTGAGAGCACCTCTGATACTGACAAATAATCTTAAACAAAGAACCCTAAACCTCACGATCAACAGAACTCATCGAGTATTACATAAGAAAAATATATGCTTTAAATAATGATAGTTGTGATCGAACTTTTTGTATAAAATTAGCAAGAAGTGTGTGTTACTTTTTGGAATTGCCTGTAAGACCTCGGTTAGAGTTTCTTGAATGGTTGAGATGAATCAAAACGCCTTCCCTTCAACAATCATTTGAATTTTGGAAATAGATAGAAGTCAGAAGCAGCCCAATCAAGTGAATATACAAAATGGTGGAGGAATTTGATATCTTTTTGACCAAAACTCCATCAATAAGTAATGTTGATTCTGTGAGCTGATACACTATCATGCAGCAAAGACTACGAATTTGGCTTTCGAAGTTTTGGTCAAATTTTATGATATCTATCATGTAAACGTCTTCGAAAATATAAATAGCAACACCTGAACATCAACAGTTTCAATTTCTGGCAAAAATTCTTTATAAAAGATTCCTCTGGCATTCGAACTCCTTTGGTTTTAAATTTTTGGACTCACCTACCCTGAACTTGATCGCTTTGTTAATGGTACATACTCGAAACGCCAAGTTCCACAAACCAGCTTCTATGCTAGTCATAATGTCCGAATTCATACGACCAGATCTTTTCATGTTTTGCAATGTTCAATCATCTGCTAACATGTGAAAAACAAACAAAGCGAACATTTCTTCTTCCATAATCCAAAAGTTCAGGGCCGACGATTGTTCAATATTACAATAGAAAATGTGGTCATATTTTTGTCTAAAATTAGAAGGAATGTGTGCTATATTGACCATGCACCGAGTGAAATTGTTTCTCCGCCACTGATTTGGCGTCTCCCACAACTTAGAACAAAGTAATCCATGGAAGGGACGTACGGACGCCCGCCCGGCCGGCAAACAATCGCCGAATCTATATATATATTCATAGCCACCTTCGACATCCCGTTGAGAACGCAAACTAGAAGCGCTCGCGAGATACCTACCACAAAAATATATTATCTGTGCCAAGAAGTGTCACTGCTGATGCATTTAGAACTGAAATACTGTTCGTGAATCAGAAAAAACTTCTTCTTTTGCTTTTTCTTCTTCATACTGCCGTATTAGTAATGAAGAACGACTCGACAAGTTCAGAATAAAGAAAAAGTTACATCGTCGCCGACCACGAATAGAATCTCTGTTAGTCACACGCGTACGAATTTGCCGTCTACAAATAGAGAAATATGTCTTTGCATCGAAGAAGGGTATGTAGATTACTTTTTTCGTAATTTTGATCCTTTGGCGCCACAAAGTTTGCCAAAACAACATCCCCAACTCGTTCAACTACTTATGACTTTCTATTTTTGACTTCGGAAGAAGAATTTCAGTTCCACCGCGGACCATTGTTATTATTAATGAGCCATTTAATTAGAAATAAAAATTAAAGATAGAACTTTCTTCTTATTTCTTCAATTACAAGAAAATCCTTACGAATGAAAGTAACTGTCTATACAAATAGCTACTCAAAAATGCATTGCAATTTCGAAAATGTTAATAAAAAATTATTTTTGGCATGTAATCACTTTGAAATGGAGAATCTATTTTCTGTAGTTTAAATTGAATTCGTAAACAAGTTTAAACTTGAAAGGATTTGTTGATAAACAGGTCATCACATCTAGATTTACATCATCTACCTTAATTAACAAGCACAACGATCATTTCCATTCTAGAAATGCCAATTTTGTTTGAAGATCAGAATCAAACTCATAAATATCTCTCCAGAAAAGTTGTTAACGTTAAACAAACTAAAAATAATTCAAACAATGTCTCCCAGTTCTGCATCTTCAACATGTACATGTCACAGACAATTAAAACCTGGAAACGGAATTTTTGTACACCATTTTTCATGAAAAACGTATTTTTAAATCTGACATTTTTTGGTAAGTGCTTCAGTAAAACAAACTGTTCACAAAAATAGATTCATGCCTTGGATTTTAATGTCAGAAGAAATAAGGAAATCATTAGTTTCAAAATAAAAAGAAAGGAGATGTCTTTTCTTGTAAGACAACAAATGCAAAAATATTAATTTATTACTTCGTGAGAACTGTTTTACAGCTTTTCACATGATGATTTTATCGTTTAGGAACTGCATACGTTCGACATCAAAGATAGATGAAGCAAATATTTCAAAATAGATATTATACGAATCGTACATTTGAAATCATACAGAAGCGGCAGTAATAGCTTTCTTTTACTATAACAAAATATACAATAGGGCCGTATCAGTCCTGCTGTTCAAAAAGGAAACATGAAATATTTGAAAAAGATTTTCTAGTCAAATATAGACGCACCAGTGTGTAAGAAAAACGTAATGTACGACACCTTGGAATAAACACTGCGTATTCTTCATGCTCTTTCTTTGATTTATAGCGCTATATGAGCGACAAAATTAGACTATGTGCCAGCCTTTGCCATATAAAAGACAATTATAAGGGTCAAATTCAGGGACGTAGCTATGAATGGGTCCAAGTGGGCCAAGGCCCAATTATTAAAAGCTGACCCACCCTGAGTATTAACTCAACCCGATATAAATTTTTAATTATAACTGGTCTGCCCTAGAGGCACATCCTTAATAATGCCCGAAAACATTCTCCCTACTTGTAACGTGTAGGGATTGTAACTCATTAATTAAAACTGAATTTTGACCCCTTCAAATATCTGGTAAATGTGAAAAAATCCAAATCCAAACAATCTTCCTATTAGAAAATACCATAATGGACCTTGTTGGAGCATACATAATCCTAAAATGTAGCATCGTACTACAGATGGCGTTTACCGCGCCATTTGTGGTATTTTCTAAATCGCGCTGTTAAGACACCAGGTAAAAGTTGGTCTGTGTTCTGTCGGAGCTGTCTGCGACGCGCTGATGAGATCCAAAAAGATCGAAATCGCGATCCGCGTCTGGCAGTTTCGACAGAATACAGACCACTTCGAATTATATTAATCTTCCTATTGCACCACTGTTTCACTAAACCACACTTGCTATTTTAACCTGCCTGCAGAAGCGAAAAAAATCCAGATTTCACAATCTTCCCATTGCACCACTCTTACGCTAAACCAGAAAAAGCACGTCCATTGCACTTGGCATTGTAACATGTCTCTAAACTTATTGCACAACCTGATTAATTTAATGTACCAAATAAGTCCATAGATAGCGCACTTGTAACAACAGAAAGCTCGTATCAACTGAAAACAAAGTACTAATTATTGAGAGTTTACGAAGAGACCAATCCATCAGTGACCTACGATGCGTATTCTATCATTCATACTACTTCATGATGCCTACAGTGTTCAAATAGAAAGGTAACTGAAAGGGGATATGATGTTCTTCTGGAATTGCTTCTTTTGAATGACTAGAATTAATCAACATGCTTTCCCTTCAACAGTACCTACTTTTAAATTTGAGAATGGCCGGAAGTCACAGACCAAGTGAATAAGGAGAACGTTTAAAGAATACGGTACCTTTTTGACCAAAAATTCACCGAGAGGTTATGTTAATTCTGTGAGCTGATGAATTATCATGCAGCAAAGACCATGAATTTGGCTTTCGACATTCCAATCCAATTCTGTGATATCTATTATATGAACGTCTTGTTTCAACTTCTTTATGAAAAATCCTATTGTATTTGAACTTTTTTTGGTTTTGGATTTTCTGGACTCTTCTTCTCTGAACTTGGTCCGTTTGTTAGTGATTCATACTAAAAACACCACGTTTCCTACAGCAATTACGATAGTAGCCATGAGGTCTGGATTCATATGACCTGTTCTTTTCACGTATCGGCAATGTTCAACCCCCTAATATTTTTTTGATCATTGAAAATGAGATGAACCGTTGTTTTGAGAATGCCAGTGATGTCCTCGATGGACCTGGTAAGGGTACGACCGATCTTTTCGAAGAATTTAAGTGACTGCCCAGTTATAGATTGACCTGGACGTACATTGTATTCAATGCTTTTTTCTCATAACAAAACTCTGAAAATCGCCTATAAACACCTTTAGTTTTCAAATCTTCACTAATTCTAAAGCCTCAGTGACAGTTTTATACGGAATTTAAGATTATCACGTTCTTCCATTATTGATTTTCGATTGACATTGAATAATTGCTGTCACATTTTATGGCATTACGAACAAACTAACCGTGTAACACCTTAAAAATTTAAAAAGTCACATACTGAAACTCTCACCAACATGATTGGATTCAAAAATGGCGTGGCGGATTGTAACTAGTCTTTATAAAATCAGTTACCTTTTCAATTAGACACTGTATTACAATGAGCTAATAAACTGGAATATCTATTATGCGGCAAACGAAGTTTTTTAGAATAATTTTTGAATTGGCCTGCAGAGATTATATCAATGATGTAGACGCAATTTCTCAATAGTCTTTGAACGCATTTCTTCAGTTTTGGTCACTTAGTACTCTTTTCTGGGCGTCAATTTTCTTATTCCTTGTGTCTTTTTCTTTAGAGGCAGAAATCCAGAAAAGGTTCAGATACGTTGATTCCCATCAATAACAATAACAACGATGATGAGAACTCCAGCAAGGAAAAGAAGGAAAAGGAATTGAATTTTCGCATCAAAAACTCCAAGGTTATGGGAAGGTACGTATACCATCCACGCCGACATAATTTTGCCATACCAATCATGTATGTAAACAATCTAAAAGATATCTAAATTTACCGTACATGATGTTTACTTTATAGTGTTCGCGAAAAGCGTCTACCATTAAATATTCTATTTTAATAACTTCAACATGAACAATAAAGCATCTAAATTTTTGGCAAAAATACAAATGAGATAATGCACAGTTGTGATTTTATAAACGGCATTATAAACAAGAATGAATGACGTGGATTATAGAAACGAGACAACCCTATCAGTACCTATTTACATAATTATTTTTCATGATCGATTTTTAAACCTATGTACCTAGGGGTCTGTATCTTCTCTCAGATCTTTGATACGTTATCTTCAAAAACACAATATATAACAGTAAAAGCAAAAGGTTTTTAGAAATTTGATAACAAATTCCACGCAGCTAATCCCTGGGTGGTATCAGTAAACAGCTGTGTTCGCTGATAATATAACTGTAGTGCATAATTAAAGCAGCCAGATGACAGAGTTCAGGTTTCTATTGTAGATGGTCTCTATTTTCCAAAGAACAAAATATGGACAGCAGTTTTGATAACTTCAATTGCGGAGACCAATTTTTCCTTATTTTGATATTAAATTTAGAAATTTATAGTAAAACAAAACCTGTACTCTAAGCATGGGTATACGTTTTAGTGCATCAACCCGAAAAGAACTTTTAAACAAGCTAGATAATGTTTGAAGCAACCGTTTAATTGTCTGACGTAATTTTTTGTTTTATGTTTTTTTATTTAGGTACAGCAACTTTTTTGGCTCGCGCTCGTTCTGACCATAACACTGACATTGAAATCGTTTGCA
Organism: Agrilus planipennis; assembly: GCF_000699045.2. Lineage (NCBI taxonomy): Eukaryota > Metazoa > Arthropoda > Insecta > Coleoptera > Buprestidae > Agrilus > Agrilus planipennis. Next base: position 1,439,089 of record NW_020442468.1, read on the forward strand.
TATCTACACAAAGTTCTAAACGGAACACTTTTTGCGTCACTTTAGCTAAAAATCTAATTCATTACCAATAAAACAACAATTACTGTTTTATATTTTGTATTTTTTAACATTGTGTTTCCAAACTTTTTAAAGGACAAAAGAACTACCTATCATTAAATTTAGTTTCAAAAATTATTTCATAACTAATCATCCCCATCACAAGAAGTGAACGGGCAGAGAGGGGTCACGATCCTTCAAATCCAGACCCGTTTGTGCGCAAGTGCTTCAAATACCATTTTGTCTATATTTTTATAAATTATTCAAAACGATAATGACCTATTTCTTGGTAACATTTTATTTGCGTGTCTTGTCTTTCTAATAATATTATTCAATACGTTGTGACATGACCATTCTGTATAGAATAAAAATAATCCTTCCTTTTAAAATTTTAAAAGGAATTATCAACACAAACTGTTGACAGTTGATTGACTAATGAAAGCAAACATTATGTTCACAGCTTTTTTAGTGGATATATATATTCCATAAATTTCTCATCAAAATTTTATTTTCCTAAGGAATAGTCGGAATCCATTAAACTGCAGAAATTGAGAAATCACGCAGGTGGTAAATGTTGTTTATCTTAATCTCGTCGTCAATCGATGTTGCATGCGAAAAGATTGAAGAATAGATAAAATTAATTGCGTATTAAAAAAACAGGAATTTTCAACGCAAAATGGAATACATCATTCGTAACATACATTTTTAGATATAAAGGCAACATTGTCTTGTTTCGAATGTTTGTTGTCAAATTACGTAAACAAAACTGAACGGTTCATGCGTGTGTTTCGATCCATATAAAATGTGCTTGCGGTTCATTGGAATCGATCCAAGTAATCGATTAATGATCTAATTTATGATTCAATTTAACGTGTTATATTAATACCTAAGACTCTCAAGTTCATCATTATGCCGATCAACAAAAGTTTATTCAACCACAACGATCATCCTTCAATTCAATTACATTGTCCATAACTTATTTCTAGTGGACTCCAAAAATATCACTGAAGTTTTTTTTTTGAGTTTGAGCAATAAAATTTCAATTTTTATGATTCTACACCTCAAAATGTTTATACACATCAATATCAAATCTGCCTTACGACCACCTAGCTAGATAATTCTATAGGAAGGGACTAGGGAAATTGGGAATACTAGGTACTCCCCGAATCTTGAGAGCTTCCATTCCAATTTAATACCAACATATTAAAAAAGTAACTTTTATCCGAAGTGATTAGTGTTTCACTTTTAAATTGTTAGATATATGGTGGCTGCAAGATATTTTGAACCTGGAGAAATAATAGTATCTGAAACACCCCTAGTCGTAGGCCCATGCACTGGATGTAAAGTTCAATGTTTAGGTTGTTATCAAACCTTAAACCAAAAGGATAAGTACCACAAGTAAGTTTGGCTTATATGTTTAATTGCTAATCTAAAAGGAGCTTTACCAGAAAAAAATTAAACAAATAAAAGTTTTACGTTTTTCGCAATAAGCAGAACTCTTACGTTTCTGTTGAAGAGATTATCGTCACAGAGACATCAGTCCAAAGCCTAGTTGAACGTGCAGCTCCACACTTTCTTCCCATTTCATTAAAACTAAACATACCACATTCCTGTTTGCCAACAGTACTCTAATCTATATATTCCTCTTATGCCTCTCTTTAATCCTATTTCAGATACTAATATCTCTCTGAATAACGCCTCATGTGTTAAAATGTGTTGTTCTCCTACTCTTTCTAATACTTCCTCATTTTTACCTTTTCTAACTACGGTGGTTTTGGCATCCGCCTATAACATCAAACGCTTCTAATTTTTACTTTTCCGCACTTCCACCATCCACATTTCCAGACATGCACTCTTAATAATATTTTTTGAATTCCTAAATTAACCGAGATTCTTTTTCTTAAAAGCTAATACTAATAGTCTACTGCTTTTTCTCTTCCCACTTATTTGGAATTCTGTACATCGAAAATCATCGACTTATTCTGGCTTTTAGTGTCCAATTTCAATATTAGCTCCCTTATATATCAACATCTTTGTTTTATATTAAATTATTTACACTAGATGCAAAAACTGCGGCTGGCCTTTATGTTCACCAAAATGTTCCGGAATTTCCCAATATTACGGCCATTCCACCAGCGAGTGCAATATCTTAAAAGAAACCAAGTCGAGTAATTTTTTGAATTATGCCAATTTCGACGACTTAAAAATTAACCTCCATGCACTAGTACCGTTGAGGTGTCTTCTTTTGAAATCGTTAAATCCAAGTGGTTATGAAAAACTAATGAATATGGAGGCCCATAATGAAATAAGGGCCAACATTCCCGAAGTTTGGAATGGAAATCAAAAAACGGTTGTTGAGAAGATCAGGAATGACTGGGGACTTTTGGAATATACTGAGGAAGAAATACACACCATTTGTGGCATTTTGGAGGTAAGAAGCATTTGATGGTAGTGCCATCCAGACTTGTCAAACAATTTGGGTACGACACTAAACATTCTTCTTCATCAGGTGAATGCTTTCGAAATAGGTCAAAATGGAGTCAATATTCGTGGATTATATCCTTCAGCATTCCTATTATCACATGATTGCGTACCAAATACAAATCATAATGACGAAGAAAAGGATTTTAGGTTAACAATTAGAGCATCTTTGCCAATTTCAAAAAATCAACCGATAACTTTAAGTTATGCTTACACCTTACAGGTAAGCGAATATGCGGTTCTAAGAATTCATTAACCTAAAATTAAAGTACGAACAATTTAATTAACGTCAAATCAAGTTAGTTTTTCCTTATTTAACCCCGTCCACTACAACGTCAAACTTTTCAAAAGTTTATGAGCATATCTATACAAATGCCTCTGGCGAAAAACGACCAGAACGATTAAAAAGGTTCCCTCACTAAACTGTTACATTGAATCATAATTAGGGCACCTTAAAACGCAGAGAACACCTCCTCGAAAACAAGTTTTTCGAGTGCATGTGTAAAAGGTGTTCGGATCCCACGGAGCTGGGCACATTTACCAGCGCCCTTAGGTGTCCCAAGTGCGAGAAGGGATGGGTTCTGTCTACCAACCCGCTGGATCCTGAAGCAGCTTGGTCTTGTAATAATAGTCAAACTCAAGAATCGGAAAATCGTTGTCCTGGATACAGGGTCACTGCGAAATCCATGAAACTATTAATTAACAGGTAAGAAACAAAGAAGTCAAATAATAGTTCAATAAGGTAATTTTTTGGAATATTGCCTGTTTTTGTATAATATTGTTTGACTTTCTTACAAGCCTCTTTCGATAAACCTTTTAGAATAACTCAAGAAGTGGATTCCATAGATTGTAACGATATCGAAAGGATGGAAGAATTTTTGGAAAAGTACAGAAATGTTTTACATCCCTCGCACTACCTGTGTCTTGGAGTGAAACTATCCTTAAGTCAACTTTATGGAAAAATAAATGGATATTTAATAAACGAACTCACTGACGAGCAACTGACTCGGAAACGGGAAATTTGTAGGGAAATAATGAAAATATTCGATATAATTGAACCAGGATATACGAGATTAAGAGGTAAGTTATCACAACCATCGGAAATCTTTTCCAAATCATTAATAAAATTAAATGAATTATATCTAACGAAAACGGAATTCACATTGGCTAAACATAATTATTACAGGGGTAACATTGTATGAATTACATGCCCCCATAATGATATTAACGACACGCCAATATGAACAAGAGGATATTACCAAATCCGAACTTAGAAGGCGTTTAAAAGAGGTGGTAAAGTGTTTAGAACAAGCAAATATCATATTAGGCTCAGAATCCCCTTCTTCTGCGGAAGGGATGATGGGGATAGCAGCCAAAGATGCTTTGGAAAAGATACGAAACTGGGAAAAAATTATCGGGAAATTCTAAGGACATCGGAAAACTGAAGATTAACTTTGGACCAGGATTACTTAGGTAGACCAGGATTGAGTTTACATATGGCGAATCAAGGGAAAAGGAGAATGTTCAGAATTTATAATAAATACATATGTATATAGAATCATAATAATAGAATCGTGAAAGATTTCGATAAATTTATTTTGATAAACAGATTGTAAAGAAGAGAACAATACGATTGTTTTTAAAAGTCAAAGATGTGCTAGATTTTTTATTATTATAAATAAAATATATATATGTCGTTTGTAATAAATAATTATAAGTGTTTTCAATAAATTACGTTATAAGAAGAATGTTCCTTTACTTGTTTCTCCTTAAAGCGTTTCATTCCTAAATAAAAAAAAATCTCAAGAAGAAGCCTGCAGAGTTATTTGTTATTATTTTCATGATTAGAATTTTACCACAATTATGATAACTTATGTAGAATCCTTAACAGTTTAGATATATTATTACAGTGAGGTGCCCTTCTTATAGATACTTATATTCTAAATTAATTAACACACATGGTAAAAATTAACAATTAGGAATACAATTTGAACCAAATTTAGAGAGTGTTGTACAGCACTTCACAGATGTCATATAGGGAAACCTTTGATGAAATAATACTATAAACATTAAAATTTTAAAGTTACTATGCACCGAATACGGGCATTTAAACCCAACCATTTGATTGCAATTGTTTAGTTCCTCCTCGAATACGTCAAAATTATCTATTATTAACTAAAAAGTCTGATACTGGATAATATTGAAACTATGCTTGAGGAACCCTTTAATCTTTTAATTAGACGATTTAATTGTCAGCTAATTCCGGAATGTCATATCTTCCGTATCTCGATTTTGTCTACAAGGCAAAACGCTTCTTCTTTTTTCATTTTCTCTAATATCAAGTCCTAATTTTTAAACCGTCGAATCTATTGCATTTTACGCGTCCTTTTCTACAATATAACCGAAAAGTGTAATTTTCCACTAATTTTTCCACGACCGACTGACAAAAAGTGAAGAACTACAGAAGAACACGTGGTAAAAGTTGTGAATCAGAAATATAATCGTATTGATAACAATGCGCAGCCACGTGCTGCGCCCTTAATAATTTCCCTTTAGAGCGAGAGTTTTTCCCGTAGCATCAACCCCTTTCGTTTACAAATCCAATTCCTGACGCAATACTGAACATTTCCAGCGCACGCAGTTTCCCCTGGCGTAACCGTTAAAGCTACTGCAGAGCTTTTCCCCTGCTTAACCCCCGTCCAAGTCGACGCACGCGACTATGATTCAGTCGATATCAAAACACCCCTCCGACAAGGATAATAAAGGTGGGCCGAGTAGCATATTACCTCTAACCCCGTGCAGAGACTTAAGTGTGCGAATCTGCGCAAGCGTTCGCACATTATCGATCCCATTTCAGTAGGGTGATTGAGACGGGTTCAGACACCGAATGCTCGATGGTGGTTTTATACAGAATGCGCGAAAAATAACATTAACCTCCACGTAAAATTTGCCCAATTTCGCGAAAAACAAGTGCAAATTCTATTAAAATTCGAATCGTTTCATGTGCTATGTGCCATTGAAAATCAGCGATCTTAGTTGGCGCGAAGTTGAATTAAAGCAGGTGAGTGTCTTAGTTGGCCCGAAACCAAGGTCTGTCTGCTAAAAGGGTGGACTCGGCCTGACGAATGGAAGGGGGACAAAGCCACGTATTCTGTACAATTATAATGATGCAATAAATTTAATAACGAAACAATTTTCGGATAAAATCTTATCAAAGCACAGTGTTTTTTTAAGGAATGCCCAAAACCCAAAACTTTATACGTACTTAATTGATAGACAAGCATCTAATGGCAATTAAACGAATAATTTCAAAAAAATTGATGTTGTAATTTTGGGTAAATATCAAAGCTGCAATTTGAGTTTAGACACTCATATTGGTGCACCTACTTTTAGCAAATATTTCGCAATCTACGCATTCTCATAAACATTATTGATCAAGCGCATTCTCTCTTTACTGACGAAATAAGTACTAATTAAGTAAACATTTTGCTAAAAAAAAAAGAAACTGTTCTGCAAATCTAACCCATTAGTAACTAGTTTCCAATATTCTTCTCTGATTTTTTCAATTGTATTGCAGAATCAAAACCATAATATTGAAAAAACAACCAACGACGTTCCGCCTTGAAACTCACCTTGTAAATGGTAAAGCTCTATAACTAAAGGTCGTTGGTTATTTTTTCAATCAAATATATCATGTTTGGTACCCCGTTTGTCTTTGATTCTACAATATAACCTTTAAAATTTTAAAGTATAAATGTTTCAAACGAAAGAATACAGTTGCGCCAAAGCACGTGCGAAACCATTTGGCAAAATGGTGTTCCCCTTTTGGTAGTCAGACCTTCAATATATTTTACGTTAAGGGGTTTTCATTAAAACAATCCGTTCTTCTTTAAACAAAAAAATAGAAAGAAATATCTATTAATGTGTTAGAAGGCCTGCCCTGTACGGCTGGGTCTTTTAAGCCTACTGCCTAACAATGTTTCCTTACCAAGAGTAACATGAATAGTATCCGTTGCAAATGTTTTTTTATTATGTTTTCTAGTTACTTAAATATATACTAATTTCAAAACATGAACACACGAACAATCCACACTTACTTAGTACTAATCCGGGTGGACTAAAACATTAAGTCTTAAACTATCTAACAAATACAAAAAAAAAAGAAATTAGTTAAAATTTCCGCCTAGAAAATTACTAAGCAAATTTTTCAACCGTTATTAGTACTACTCCTTCGATGGACCCAGCGGTACGCACCCTACAAAAGAAACGTACCTCAAATTTTCGAGAGGACGAGACCAAATTATTGATTCAGCTATGGGGTAGTCCTTTTATACAAAAAAAGTTGTATCTAACGCATAGAAAAGCCCCTGTAATGCGAATTTTGGCCGCCAACATGCAGCAACGTGGTTTTTACAGAACACCAGACGAAATTAAGACTCGAATTCGCAACCTCAAATGTCTATATCATCGAATTAAAAGGTCCATGACCTGTGGTACCGGGATTGGAACGATTGATCCTGATTGGCCCCATTTCAAAGCGATGGACGCCATCTTAAGTAAACAGGGACAACGGAGGACCGAAGAGAATGCCCTCGAAGGGCCCCGTTGTGAAGATATCAAGCAAGAAATTGAAATTGACATCAACGATGACATGGAATCCTGGGCTACTAATGACAGCATACACGGGTTCGTAAATTATTTATTTCTTTTTGCTAATTTAGTCAACCAAACAAAAAATCATGCTTTTCCTTTATTCATAACTTTTGGGAAGTACCTATTTTACTTCCTCCATCCCTCTGGTCTCTTTTTATAATGAATTTTAAACGAAAAAAGGTTAGCATTCTTATGGAAGCTCCTTAACAGGTTCTTTGATACACCACTGGATTAAGCTATCAATTAGCGGCCACTTGAAAAAAGTTGACCAAAGCTGGTAAAGGTAAACGAAACAATCGCCAACTTAATTTGTAATTCGTTAACAAAAACACCTGTAGAATCAAAACAAAAAAATGCAACCTTCTCTCGAAAAATGAAAGCCAAAAAGTTGGTCTAAATTGTGTCATATAATTGTACGTAATATTTTTCTTATGAGTATATCTAATACGTCATCCAAAACTTTAAAAACAAATTCCAATGCTAAAAACCATGGAAAAAAATAAATAAATTGAAAAACGTCTTAAACTTCAAACAAATTTGCATTAAAATGAAGAAACGCAACATTATCCTTGTCTATATTTTTGACGGTAAAGAATGGTACATATTCCACAAATGGAAGAGGAAGGGACAAGAAAATCTGGAGTGGAAAGGTTAGCCTCGAAATACTGTTTACTGTTTGATTTCGTTACTCCGTCAATGTCATCAAAGTGTCAAGTAAATTTCGTTTCAGTATAAAAATCGCAAAGTTTTGTCGTTAATTACCATGTATTTCTTCAAATTAAAAGTAAAAGATGGGTAAGAAGTTTATAAAAAGTAGAATCTTACAGAAAATTTAGGATATATTGCATCACAATGTCTTGGCTTTTGTTTTGAAAAACGCGTGCATTTTAAGAGTAAATTTGCTGAGGATGTATTTCTTTTCAGGTCCGAAACTAACGAAGAGCCTCCTCCAGCAATGCCCAGTTTACAACCGGCACCGTTATCAAAACTTTTGAAGCCGAAACAGCTTGAGACCAATAAATCTACCGTTCAAACTAAAGCAATTTCGACCATTATACCCAACGTCACAATTCCTACACAAAATTTTCAATTAGGAAGCAACACGGTGAAACCGCCGACAGGAGCAGTCCCTTCGTATCCCCTTCCTTTGCTCATTTTGAATGGACTTCAAACAGGACAAGCTGACAAAAACAAGTTGGCATCACAAGCAGCAGCTGGAGCGAACAATGCAGCGATCAACAAAGAAAATCACCAAGGTAAGAAATTAAATCGGTAGAAACATACTCGACTTTGTAATGTACAGTATGTTCCTAAATTATTAGAAAAACGGTGCATCACTTGATCCCTTGTACACTTTTAAAACATATCTCCATCAGATGTTTTTTCATCCTAATTCGTAATTGACTATTAAAGTCATTCATCGATCAGAATCAAGTGCAGCTTACGTTTCTTCCTAGAGGTAGGAAAGAACGGTTACTTTATTGATTACACATTCAATGGAAAACTTAAACAACAAAATGATGAAATAATTTTACAAAGAATTAAGCATTGTTTTAGCAGCATATTCCTGGGATGTCTTTAAAACAACCTATGCGTATTTATTTACACATTTTTTTGGAATAGTTTTCATAGTTTTCAAGGGTGATGCCAAGAAATGTTTAATTATATTTATTAATTACGAAGTAAACCGATTTGCATTATTCTTTTCACACGGGAAATTCAAAAACAGCGCCAAAATACATTAGCCTAAGATGGCCGACTGGTTTTTATTGTTGCATTCTAAAGGCGGTATTTTTAAATTAACGCTCTTTGGGTTTTACAAATTTGGAGTCATATTACCAAATATTATCTATTAATCTGGTCAAATTGCGTAAATATTTCAATACATTTAATATATGAAAGTATTTTGCTAACTACAAGCACAAAAAGGGGAAATAAAGTGAGAATTAACCTAAATTAATACAAAAAAAATTCAATGTTGCGCACAACAAATATATTTTTCTTTTCAGAGCTATGCAACGTGTTAAAAGACCTATTAGATACTCAACGTCAATCGTTAGACGTTGAAAAACAGCGACTTGAATTAGAAAAGCAGAAAGTGGAATTTGACCGTGCTGTTGGATCACAGCTTTTAACATTGGTTCCAATTGTTGGTGCAATTCTTCAAAGGCTAGCGTTTGCTTCTAATCAGGATCTATTAAATGCTGCTGAAGAAATAAATTGTTCTTCTATTTTCAAAAATGGTAGAAAAAGAGCAGCCGGTGGTGGAAATTTGGATATTTTAAAAGACAGCAAAATTCTTAGAACAGTATTAGAACAAGGCATTAAGAAATACATGATGGACGATGACGAAACAGAAGAAAACGATGACCATGAAAATGAAACAAACAGTGAAGAGGAAAAGTATGAAAGCGAAATGTCGAAGAAAGCGATTCGTAAAGTTGAAGCAAAGAGAACCGAAGAAAAAAAAGAAGAAACCAAAAGTAATGAAGAACAGCAATAAAAAGCTGTTTAGTTATTGTGATGTCTTTTTATAAGAATTAATGTTTATTTTGAAGGTGATTTTGTGCCATTTGTCTGTGTTACTTTATAGTGAGTGTTTACATTCCTTTAGATATTAGTTAATTTATTCAATATTTATTCACTTTACTTATAAGAATATTAGCAAAGATTATTATAAAAGAGACAACAGTGATTGTCTTTCTTTCCCAAATAGTACTTTTAAGAAAAAGACTGGATATAACTTTTACTTTATTTGATTTTAGTTTCCTTATTTTACTTTTTGATACTTTTCTAAGAGACTGTTTGGGAAATTTGTGCTAATATACGTACTTGGAAGTTTTCATTACTTTTGTACCTTATTAAATATAAAAATTTGTTAAAGAATTGCCTTGCAATGTGTAAATACCTTTCAGAATGAAATTCATTTTCTGTTATTTTTTATAAATAAAAAGCAAACTATATACAATAATTTATATTTTTCCATCAATAAATAATTCAAAACATACAGTAATTAAACATTTTAACATTACAATATGCTTAGCAATAGAGAAATATATCATTTAGTTAGGCGATATAGTAATCATAAGCCATACTATAAATTTCACGACGTTGAAGGTCTCTTATCTCCATTATGTCTGTTTTTAACCTTAGCTTTAAAATCTCTCTCCAAATAGCTTCTCTGTGGTTTGAATCTTTAATGCCAAGCCTCAGAAGGGAATTGTCATTTAATCGTAAAAGTGCTCTTCCAATAATTTCGTGTTGGGAAAAAAGAGTCCCATACTGCTGATAATAATCACTGCAGTGCCTTCTCAACCATTTTTGAACATCATTTACGGTCCATGAATAAACTGACTTGGGCCTGTTATTGTTAGTTTTGACCTGAAAGGGGCTTATGTATAAATTTGAAAACATAAAATTTGCAGTAAGTAAATACCTTTGGTTTATAATTATTGTTAGAGGTATCCTCTACCATTTTAAATTCTACAGTTTTATTAATTTTTTAATGTTTAATTAGGCTTATAATTACTTAGTATTTACGTATATTATTAAAGGTTATGTTAATAAATTATAGGTTATGATAATATTTGTTGTCTGTACAACGTTGTCAAATCATAACGCATTTACTTATGGTGAGAAATTAATTGAGTCCAAACTTCTTCCATTTTTCCGATGTTGCTTTTTGAAGTATGTAGTCTTGTAAATCTTAAGAGTATTAAACTTTTTGTGATATTTATCACTGGCCTAATTGGTCACTTTCAGGGCTCATCTGTTTATCTCAATTCCATTTTATTAATTTTTAGAAGAGAAGCTCATACTCGACTTGGGAATATCTACCATAATAATGGACATAATTGCTCAAAAAAGGAAAACTAATGTACTTATCTGTACTACATTATTCTTTCATCGACAACCTTTAAAAGGGCAATCCATTAACACTTTTTAAAATTTTAAAATATGTTCTCATTGCATTCTTTATTGTCCATGATTTTATTATCATTTTATCTATTTTATATTCAACCAAGAGTGTACAGAAGTTATAAACCAAATTAAAAGTTGTCAATAAGACCTTTGCAAAGATTTAGTACAGGTCCATCATTAAAATTAAAAGTTTCAAATCATATTTATCAATTTGTATGATTTAGCTCCAATCTCCAATCCATATCCTGACGATTCATGGTGAATAACTTAAAATCTCTTCCTTAATAACTGACAACGTTGCAGTAAGTGTCATTAGGCCACGTTGGAACTGATGACAGTTCATGTGAAGTTTAGATGTTGCTGCAAAGTTATGTCCATATTTTAAAACTTGTAAAATTTCCTATTTCTTAGTCTAAGGTAATTAAAATGCATTTAAATACACTCCCTCATAATTAGTTTATAAACGTATACATTAATCTTTTCTGAACAAAATTACCTTGGTAGCACAATAATTTTTGTAAAATGATGTCTTTTTTGTAGAATTACATTTAATTGCCATGAAAGTAAAGGATATTGAAAGGACCGCTAATGTGGCATGGTCTCCTATAAATCAATATCCAATATTGCTAGCAGCAGGGACTGCAGCACAGCAGTTAGATGCCTCTTTTAATACAAATGCAGCCCTAGAAATTTACTCCCTTAATTTGTCAGAACCTGGATTGGATGCAGACCTGAAGGTCAGTACCCCAAGTGAACATAGATTTCATAAAATTGTATGGGGTCCTTATGGAAAAGATCAGACCAGTGGTACTATAGTTGGAGGTTGTGATGGAGGTGTTATACAAATTTACAATGTGTCACAGTTATTATCTGGTGACAGTGGCTTAGTAGCATGTCCCAAGAAGCACAGTGGTCCTGTACATGCTGTAGATTTTAATCCTTTCCAAGGAAATTTGTTGGCCACTGGGGCTGCAGAGTCAGAAATTTATATTTGGGACTTAAACAATACCACCACACCCATGACACCAGGTGAGTTATATAATCATGTAAACATTATTCTTGAAGGTAAATAAGTACATATTTTTTAGGAGTTAAATCTCAGCCATTTGAAGATGTAGTGAGTATTGCATGGAACAAACAAGTGCAGCATATTTTGGCTTCTACATTTGCTTCTAAATGTGTGGTATGGGATTTGCGTAAGAATGAACCTATCATTAAATTAACAGATACTGTGTCAAGGATCAGGTGGAAAGTTGTTGCATGGCATCCAGAAATTGCCACTCAACTCTGTCTTGCATCTGGTACAAATATATTACTTAATTAGTACATAACAAGTATCTCAATTATAATTATTATTTTGTATTATAGAGGAGGACCATGCTCCAATAATTCAGTTATGGGATTTAAGATTTGCAACATCGCCATTAAAAACACTGGAAAACCATCAAAGAGGCATTTTATCTCTAGCTTGGTGTCAAAAAGATTCTGATCTTTTAATTAGTTGTGCCAAAGATAATCGAATAATTTGTTGGGATCCTAATTCCAATGCTCCAAATGGTGAAGTATTAGCAGAAATTGCAAAAACTAATCAGTGGAACTTTGACATTGCCTGGTGTCCTAGAAATCCAGCATTAATTGCCTGTCCCAATTTTGATGGACATGTAACAGTATATTCTCTACTAGGAGGTATAAAAAATATTTTCACGTTTTACATCATGATATTTTTTAAATTTATATTCGTTTTCCAGGTAAAACAGCTCAAGTTCAAACAACCAAAAAAATTGCAGACAGTTTTCCAGGCATGGAAGGGTACATGGAAGCTCCAGTATTACAAGAAAGTGTGACAAGTGTTTTCAGTGACTTAAGTAAGCCTCCCAAGTGGTTTAAAAGGCCTGTGGGAGCTAGTTTTGGGGTATGTAATGAATATAATTTTTTTAACTATATTTTTAATAATCTTTGAACTTTAGTTTGGTGGAAAGCTAATAACTTTTGAAAATACCATCATTCAGCAAAGCCAGCAGCAGCAGCAACAGCAACAACTACATGGTCAACAACAGGGTCAGGCTCATGTAGTTCAAAAGAGAATTGTATTTGTAAGTCAGGTTATTACTGAAGAAGAACTTGTCCAAAAATCGGTTGAATTAGAACAAGCCTTACAGTATGGAAATTACTCAGGTAATTATAAAATTTTTGGTTTCTGTACTTACTTAAAAGGGTAAAAATTACCAAAATTACCCTTATGGTGCGAGTGTTCCACAAAAAAACATCCATAAAAATGGTAAAATGATGTTGAAACTGTCTTCTTTTGAACCTTTTTATCCTCAATATAAAATTATATTAATATTTTTCCTTAGTATTGTTCACGTTTAAATTGAAAATTATCTACTTTTTTTAGAATATTGTCGAAATAAAGCAGAATCATTGACTGATCAGCACAAAAGGTACATATGGTACTTTTTGAAGGCTTATTTTGAAGAGAATACCAGGGCAGAACTTCTGAATTTGTTAGGGTACAAAGCTGAAGATGTCAATTCGAAACTGAGCGAGTTTACTAACAGCACCGACTTGAATAACGATGTTGATGGACTGTCTGACCAATTAAACAATTTAAATAAAGTACGTAATTTTTTAATCCTTTAGTTAGTTTATTAATTTCCTATACTAATAACAAGAAATTGGCTATACTAAAGTAACACAATTAATTGAATTTACTTTTGCTTAGTTAAATTGAATCACTTGTAACTTCCACAACATTTTATTATTCGTAAGGTGGCGAAACATATATATGTAAAGTGAATAATAAAATCGTGTAGAAACTACAAGTTTTTTAATTTTACTTTTTAAGTAATAAGTTTTATGTTGTAGTTTTTTCTGTTGTTTGTCAGGTAATAAGTGCTTTCAAAAGTTTGTTTATGATTTCTATTGATACCATTAGCCACTAATAATTTCAGTGTTACTGAAAACTTTATTTTTTGCTAATATTGATTTCATTGTAAATAACAACTTGCTTCCATGTTTCTTCTGTGTTGGCTTTCATTGGTTAATTGCAATCTAATTTTTCAAGTGTTTTATTAACAACTGCTCACTAATTATTTTCTAGTATAGTTATTATGAATATGACGAAGAAATTGACAGACCTCAGAGTGTTAGTCCTGAGATACGTTGGGTAAGCTTTTTGGGTGTCCTGTGCCTTCCAGTAAATCTGTTTTTTAATTTATGTCTGTCTTTTTCTCCAAAAAATAACTGTTTTACCTCTACCATCTTTCTGTTTGCTTGTTTCTATCTGTCTCTGATTTGTGTACTAATAAAATGTAGTTTTACATCTAGACAGTACCTTTATCAAGTGTATTGTGTTAATCTAGATCGAAACAATATTGTCAAGTCAACAAATACATTGGTGAAGATATCCTTCTTGTGTTTTCTTTTAAATTAATTTTTAACATGCGTTTTGTAATTAATGTGATTGTTATTATTTGTTGAATTATTTCAGCCCAGTCCTTTTGATGGTGCCCCTCTACAGAATCAAATATCAGCAACTAACAAATCACTTCGTAGTAGTGTGCCTTTTAAAATAAAAACTGGAGATGGTAAAAAGATAGTATTGAATTTAATATTTAGCAAAATATTAAAATGAAGCAATTTTTTATAGACACAGATGGACTGATAACGCAGGCGTTACTTTTGGGAAATACAGAGGCTGCAGTGGAATTATGTTTTAGGGCTGAACGATATGCAGATGCAATTATTATTGCAATGACTGGTAAATTTTGATTTTAAATTTAAAAAAATCTGAATGTATAATTATTTTATACATTTAGTATCTTGTTTCTGCAGGTGGTTCAGATTTACTGGCAAGAACTCAGTTTAGATACTTAGAGAAAAGTGACGGTTATGTATCTTCTTTAATTTCTGCTATTGTATCAGAAGATTGGTCTTCGATAACTACAGGTTGTGACATTGCCAGTTGGAAAGAAGCCCTTGTGGCTCTGCTTACTCACGCCTCTAACGAAGATTTGCCAGGACTTTGTGGTAAGTAAAATTAAACATATACACTTTAACTATTTATTTTGTCTTAAAAATGTACTAACTTGTAGAACAGTTAGCAAACAGACTAGAAGAAGAAAGTAGAGGAGATCCCATGCTTACAAGAGATGCCCAACTGTGTTATATATGTGCCGGAGATTTTGAAAGACTTGTAGCTTCGTGGACTGACTCTGCTAATAAATCTACTGAAAATCTTCAAGAGTTGGTTGAGCTTGTTACGTTCCTCCAAAAAGCTGTTGAACGTCAAGGAAGAACAGTCGAGGTAAACAATTTTTATTGACTGCAATATTGAATTGTATAATTGTTTACTTTTTCTATTTAGATAACAGGAAATCTGGCTTCACTTCTTTCCCATTACGCCATGCTTTTAGCTTCTCAGGGCCGTTTATCTACAGCCCTAAACTATCTCGGTACTTCCCAGAATCAGAAAATTAATGATCTTAGGGATCGCCTTCACGTCACCTTGGGCAAAAAGCCTATGTTAACAACACAAAGGTCTCGCCATTCTGTTTCTAGTTACGTAGGGGGCAGTACCCAAAACTTTGGAATGTATAACAGTACCCAGAATCAATTTACATCCTCCAACCAGTTTGGCAAACCAACACCAGCTGGTTTTGGTCAGTTCAACGCTGGCCTTCCAAATGCCGCAACTTCTAGTCAACCCTGGCAGCCCCAGGTGCCTGCACCAGCGCCCATGGGAGGCCCACCACCTAAGACTTATTCTCCTGCTCCTTCAGCTGCACCTCCGCAACCCCCAAGACCCGGTAGCGTTGGATCAGCTCATGGTAAGTCCTTAATTAATACCTAAAAACATTTGTTTTATTTTTTTTTGTCGTAGGTGACTCTGGTATTAGAACTCGAAGTAAATACGTGTTGGATCCTTCTGTAAACCCCAGCAATCCTTACATGACACCCAGCTCTTTTGGTACCAATCCTGTATCATCCCCAGCCCTTTTTAACACCAACAACTTCCAAACAGACGCTTTGGCTAATGCAAACAATAGTACGTTATATGGACAGCCTTCGTCTTATTCTGCTGCTGGACCAGTGCCTCAAAGTTCCCTTTTACCACCTTCGATGTCTTCCCCAGCAATTCCAGCACCTATTCCCGCACCTGCTTTAAATCCTTCTCCCCTGATTCCTTCGGGAGGTTATAATAATGCACCAATAAGTACTCAGCCAACGTTTCAAGCCATCGGTGGGGCTGGAGATCAAGCATTTGGTTATCAAGAGATTGCACAACCAGCAATCTCTGCAATGAACTCATTACCTTCCACTGTAGCCCCAGGATGGAACGATCCTCCCGTTTTACATAAAGCTTCAAGAATGCAGGTAAATTTCAAAGATTATTTCTGTTTTATTCTTATGCTGTTTACTTTCTTAATTCTGGAGTTGTCTATTATTATTA
Organism: Agrilus planipennis; assembly: GCF_000699045.2. Lineage (NCBI taxonomy): Eukaryota > Metazoa > Arthropoda > Insecta > Coleoptera > Buprestidae > Agrilus > Agrilus planipennis. The sequence goes on from NW_020442468.1 coordinate 1,455,632, forward strand.
AAAAGAAAAAAAGAGGTTTTAGTTCCCAAATTCGATTTATGTTTTTCATTTCAAGTTCATACGAGAAGCCAGTATTATGTCAGCTGAACATTCAGGTGTGAAATTATGGAGAAAGGTATTTTTTAAGAAATGAAGTGTGCAACATGAAAAGGCACATTACAGTTTAATTTTTGCCTTAATTTATTGTTCTAATATCCTACAACGTTGATTGGTGTACAAATTAAAAAAAAAAAAATTATTACCCTCTTTCTTTAATAAAACATCAAAACCAAGTTTTACTAAAGCCCTGGTATAAAACACTAGGACTATAATAATGACTAATAATAAATTTAACATTATCCCTCGCCTGTTGTATTTGCTTTAAATGCCTCTCCTTAACTGACTAATGTGTTTTAAGATTGCCCTAGAAACAATAATATTCCCTAATGAGCATATTTTTGAATATATTTTCTTTTATTACAGCCAAAGAGAGCAGAACCCCTTAAACAGGACCCTATAACTCATCCACTGTATGGATCTTCTGCTCCTACTCATCAACCCTTTCCCTCGAATGAGCCACTAAACGCTTCCCAACCCTCCAATTCATATGCACCTATACCTAATGCTGCTCAAACGTATCCTAGTCTTCAACCGGGATTATACAACCCTCCTAATTCACAACCATCGCCTTTTGTTCAAAATTTTGAACCACAGCAGCAAAATCAAAACCAACAGCAGCCTTTTACACCCCAGCAACATCCGTTTATACCCCAGCAACAATCGTTTGCACCTCCAACGTCTACTTTTAACTCTCAAATGATTAATCAGACTGGTTTTAATCAGAATACGATGACCCCAACATTTGGGGATATACCACCTCAGCCACAGGTGGCCGAGGTTGCGTATGCGAAACCTGAACCCATTCAAAAACCTCCCGTTCCAGACGAACACCAAAAAATACAAATTGTTCTTGACGAACTCAGGAGTAGGTGTTTGTGTGTTGCCAATAATCCGGTGAGTTAAACGAATAAATAAAAATAATTATTATCATCCCCTCCTTAACTACTTTTTATATTTTTTCATTGAATAGCAAACGAAAAGAAAATTGGAAGAAGTGTCGAGGAAATTAGAAGTATTGTACGATCTTTTGAGGGACCAAAAGGTATGTATAATTCTCTTAGTACTTTACCTGTTAAATTAATTAAATAATATCCTTTTTTTTACATAAGTTATCACCAAACACATTAGAAGCACTACATGAAATGGTTCGATTAGTAGAATCTGGGGATTATATGGGTGGTTTACAGTTACATACCCAGCTGGTTTCTGGTCCTGATTTTTCCCAAATTGCGGGCTTTATGCCAGGTTTAAAGGTGCTATTGCAATGTGCTATTCAACTTCAAGTTTATATAAGATAATAGGAGTAATGGTATTGATACAATTATGTTTTA
>NW_020442468.1:1463320-1469936 GCF_000699045.2 Agrilus planipennis
ATAATTATTTATTAGAAGACATAAATGAACTTGATCCAGATGATGATGATGTTGAATTATATAATAAAAATGATATATCATCAATTTTGGATGCATTGAAAAGAGGAAAAGAAATTACAACTTTAATTTATTTAAGTCATAAAAGGCTAAGTCCTTTAATTCGCAGTGTATTAAATTATTTGGTAGAGATAAGTGACAAAAATGAGTTGAAGTCTTTAAAAAATTATTTAAATTACACTTTAATTAATTTACTGCATCTCCAAACGACCCCTTCTAATCTGATAGCAATTTTACTCCAGGAAAAATATACAAAAGTTGTTCCCAAAATAGTTTTAAAATATTTTAATGGCTGGCAAGGAAAAATAGATATTCAAATTCCAGAAAAAGCCAAGGGTACTCTTAAAATTTTACAAAACTTCTGGACAACAGAAGAAAATTATAAAAACATTTTAAAATCTGATTCATTTCCTAGTCTTAATTTTTTTCTTTTAAATATGTGCATATTTTATGTATCTAATTTTGCAAAGTTGGAAATTTTGGACACTAATTACGTTAATAGAACGCTAGAATTAATCAAGTTATTTTTAGAAGATGAAGGGCATAGAAAAAGTTTTTTGAAAACAGTTATGGAAACAATTTTTTATAATCCGTTGCTTTTAAAATATTTTTCACCTTTGAAAGCAATTAAAACAGTGTCAAAGCAAATTTGCACCAATTTTATTTACCAGAATGTAAAAATATTTAAACATGAAGTAATTAACATTGAACATATGGATAAGGGTTTTTTAGAAACTCTATTAAAACCTTACAGGCGTAAAGTATTGGTTTGTTTAGAAAAAGCGTTTGAAAAACCTAAAAAATTAGGTTCTGAAAAGTACGGAAATCTTTTGGACACAATCATAATTTTTGGCTTGAACGAAGAAGATTGTAAAGTTATTCTTAAAAGATGTTTGGAAGTGGACGAAAATTTTTTAGTATCTGAAGGTAACAATCAGTTATCCCTACTGTACCATTTGCTAGGATATTCATTGGAGTGTTTTCTTCAAGCATCTGTTAAAAAGACTAGCTTAGAACCCCTGGAAGGGGATATTATTAAATCATTGTCTAAAAAGCTGGCATTTTTAAACATAAGCGAAAACAATTTTAAAACAAGTAATCTTGCTGATTCCTTGAAAAATTATTTACAACAATTTCCTCATAGTTTTCAATTTGTTTCTAAAACGTTATTTGAAAGCTTATTAAAAAAGAATCAGTATTGTGCAGAAAATTCCCAATTAGCTGTAGTAATTTTGAAACATAAGAAAGATTATTTACCTCTTTTGGAAAGTAATTTGGACATTTTAAGTAGCAAAAAAGGTCTTATTTTATCACTTTTAGAAGCAGCAATTGAGCAAAACTGTGATGATAATTTNTTTTTACAGAAAAAGTGTTCGACTGTTTCATTGTATTTTTTTTAATACCTTTTAGGTACGAAACTCATTCTGACAAGTCGGATTTTTATACTTACAAGCCATTTTTGTTTGGTTCAGCTGCTGCATCACATTATTCAATACGTCAAAATCTTCAAAATGCTCTTTGGAGACAACCCAAGGTGGGAGATGTTTTAGATTTACTGGAAGAAAAGGTAGTCAATGATACAATAGAATATTTTTCTGTTTACACTGATTTAAACCAAACCATTGAAAATATTTCTGAGGAAATTGAAAACCCTAATGTTTACAATTTGGCGTTTTTGCTGCCCTTATTTAGTTCGTTACTGGCTCCTGAGAACGTAGTTCCTACGTATAAGTTTACTAGAAGTGGCGCCTTAAGCTTAACAGTTTTGGCACTATGTAGTAAAGTTAGAGAGACCCGTTTTGCAAGTTGCTACGTTTTGTACCTATTTTATACCCACTTGGAAGCCAAACCAGATAATAGAGACAAAATTTTATGGTTAAGATATGTCGAAGCGCTTTGCAAAGGCGCTGCAGCTTTCAATAACATTAAATTAAACAGTTTTGCTGCAATATTCTGGGCTAAAATGGCCCAAATTTTAACCATGCCCTTGCACCCCCTTTATTTATCTTCATCTTCATATTTAACTGCTAAAGAGACTCCTAATCTCTGCGGAATTCCCGAGTTGTATACATGGCTTCACGACTCCAGTGTTGGCTTTGAAGAACACCAAATTTTTATTTTAAAATTGCTAAAGACTGGTATGAAGACGAAGTTGGATTTTTCAATTGCTTTAAAGTCTATGGCATTCAAATTAATCATGGAACTTTGCAACAGTTGTGTTTCTAGAAAAAATGTTAGACTACATGTGCTAAATGTGATAGAGTCTGCTTGTAAAATAAACTTTGGAGCTCAAAAACTAGTCAGAAGTGTTGGACTTTTGTCGTGGCTGTTACATTTTACCCAAACGTTCACTTTGGATGATTACAGTTTTTTAGAAAGTGTTTTGAACATTCTTGTAGATATAGTGCGTGATGAAAAGGTAGATTTATTCGTTATAAATATAATATTGACTTTTGTTATTGATTCTGGATTGATTTCACGTTTAAGAACTAAATGTTTAGAAAATTTTTTGAATTTGTTATGTAAATGTGTGTCTAATGGATGTATCTTAAGTAAAAAGCAACTAAATGTTTTAATAGATCATGTTAATGATANGTGGTAAGTAAAATTAAACATATACACTTTAACTATTTATTTTGTCTTAAAAATGTACTAACTTGTAGAACAGTTAGCAAACAGACTAGAAGAAGAAAGTAGAGGAGATCCCATGCTTACAAGAGATGCCCAACTGTGTTATATATGTGCCGGAGATTTTGAAAGACTTGTAGCTTCGTGGACTGACTCTGCTAATAAATCTACTGAAAATCTTCAAGAGTTGGTTGAGCTTGTTACGTTCCTCCAAAAAGCTGTTGAACGTCAAGGAAGAACAGTCGAGGTAAACAATTTTTATTGACTGCAATATTGAATTGTATAATTGTTTACTTTTTCTATTTAGATAACAGGAAATCTGGCTTCACTTCTTTCCCATTACGCCATGCTTTTAGCTTCTCAGGGCCGTTTATCTACAGCCCTAAACTATCTCGGTACTTCCCAGAATCAGAAAATTAATGATCTTAGGGATCGCCTTCACGTCACCTTGGGCAAAAAGCCTATGTTAACAACACAAAGGTCTCGCCATTCTGTTTCTAGTTACGTAGGGGGCAGTACCCAAAACTTTGGAATGTATAACAGTACCCAGAATCAATTTACATCCTCCAACCAGTTTGGCAAACCAACACCAGCTGGTTTTGGTCAGTTCAACGCTGGCCTTCCAAATGCCGCAACTTCTAGTCAACCCTGGCAGCCCCAGGTGCCTGCACCAGCGCCCATGGGAGGCCCACCACCTAAGACTTATTCTCCTGCTCCTTCAGCTGCACCTCCGCAACCCCCAAGACCCGGTAGCGTTGGATCAGCTCATGGTAAGTCCTTAATTAATACCTAAAAACATTTGTTTTATTTTTTTTTGTCGTAGGTGACTCTGGTATTAGAACTCGAAGTAAATACGTGTTGGATCCTTCTGTAAACCCCAGCAATCCTTACATGACACCCAGCTCTTTTGGTACCAATCCTGTATCATCCCCAGCCCTTTTTAACACCAACAACTTCCAAACAGACGCTTTGGCTAATGCAAACAATAGTACGTTATATGGACAGCCTTCGTCTTATTCTGCTGCTGGACCAGTGCCTCAAAGTTCCCTTTTACCACCTTCGATGTCTTCCCCAGCAATTCCAGCACCTATTCCCGCACCTGCTTTAAATCCTTCTCCCCTGATTCCTTCGGGAGGTTATAATAATGCACCAATAAGTACTCAGCCAACGTTTCAAGCCATCGGTGGGGCTGGAGATCAAGCATTTGGTTATCAAGAGATTGCACAACCAGCAATCTCTGCAATGAACTCATTACCTTCCACTGTAGCCCCAGGATGGAACGATCCTCCCGTTTTACATAAAGCTTCAAGAATGCAGGTAAATTTCAAAGATTATTTCTGTTTTATTCTTATGCTGTTTACTTTCTTAATTCTGGAGTTGTCTATTATTATTAAAAAGAAAAAAAGAGGTTTTAGTTCCCAAATTCGATTTATGTTTTTCATTTCAAGTTCATACGAGAAGCCAGTATTATGTCAGCTGAACATTCAGGTGTGAAATTATGGAGAAAGGTATTTTTTAAGAAATGAAGTGTGCAACATGAAAAGGCACATTACAGTTTAATTTTTGCCTTAATTTATTGTTCTAATATCCTACAACGTTGATTGGTGTACAAATTAAAAAAAAAAAAATTATTACCCTCTTTCTTTAATAAAACATCAAAACCAAGTTTTACTAAAGCCCTGGTATAAAACACTAGGACTATAATAATGACTAATAATAAATTTAACATTATCCCTCGCCTGTTGTATTTGCTTTAAATGCCTCTCCTTAACTGACTAATGTGTTTTAAGATTGCCCTAGAAACAATAATATTCCCTAATGAGCATATTTTTGAATATATTTTCTTTTATTACAGCCAAAGAGAGCAGAACCCCTTAAACAGGACCCTATAACTCATCCACTGTATGGATCTTCTGCTCCTACTCATCAACCCTTTCCCTCGAATGAGCCACTAAACGCTTCCCAACCCTCCAATTCATATGCACCTATACCTAATGCTGCTCAAACGTATCCTAGTCTTCAACCGGGATTATACAACCCTCCTAATTCACAACCATCGCCTTTTGTTCAAAATTTTGAACCACAGCAGCAAAATCAAAACCAACAGCAGCCTTTTACACCCCAGCAACATCCGTTTATACCCCAGCAACAATCGTTTGCACCTCCAACGTCTACTTTTAACTCTCAAATGATTAATCAGACTGGTTTTAATCAGAATACGATGACCCCAACATTTGGGGATATACCACCTCAGCCACAGGTGGCCGAGGTTGCGTATGCGAAACCTGAACCCATTCAAAAACCTCCCGTTCCAGACGAACACCAAAAAATACAAATTGTTCTTGACGAACTCAGGAGTAGGTGTTTGTGTGTTGCCAATAATCCGGTGAGTTAAACGAATAAATAAAAATAATTATTATCATCCCCTCCTTAACTACTTTTTATATTTTTTCATTGAATAGCAAACGAAAAGAAAATTGGAAGAAGTGTCGAGGAAATTAGAAGTATTGTACGATCTTTTGAGGGACCAAAAGGTATGTATAATTCTCTTAGTACTTTACCTGTTAAATTAATTAAATAATATCCTTTTTTTTACATAAGTTATCACCAAACACATTAGAAGCACTACATGAAATGGTTCGATTAGTAGAATCTGGGGATTATATGGGTGGTTTACAGTTACATACCCAGCTGGTTTCTGGTCCTGATTTTTCCCAAATTGCGGGCTTTATGCCAGGTTTAAAGGTGCTATTGCAATGTGCTATTCAACTTCAAGTTTATATAAGATAATAGTAGTAATGGTATTGATACTAATTATGTATTAATAAAGTTCATGTAATAATAACTAACTGGCTTTTATAATAAATTATATTAGTCATTAGGCTAAAAATAAAAGAGAACTAGGGCTACAAAGCCTTATCAGTTACTCTGCTTGTACTCTGCAGACTATTCCTTCACTCAATATGCCTAGAAGTTACTTTGAAACAGTAAATATGGTGCACATTGTAAAATGAAAAGGTAATGACAATGAAAATGTATTCAATTTTGTAAACTAATCTAAAAATTTGATATCTTATTGTATTTAAAGTGAAATAGAGTTTCATATTTTATGAGAAATTGTTTTTATTATTAGGTTGCTTTGAACAATATTTAATATTTGTATCTAGTCAAATCAAAATATTTGAGCATAATACTTTAATAACAAAATAAAGTGAAAATTCAATACATCTACCCCCATGACAGATCGTTTTCCTATTTAATGATAAAAGGACAATTATAAACTTTTGGAAAAAAAATTGTATTTAAACATTGGAAATTGTACCAAATTTAAATTTAATTTATGCTATCAAAGCCAACATTTATTCTTTCATGTTGTCTAAATTCCACGTTTTTAAAAGAGAAATTTTGAAAAATGACAAGTATTTTATTAGGACTCTGATTGTCGCTTAAATTAGTCAATTTATTTTGAATTTCATATACGAAGTGACATCTAGCGATTAATAGTAAAACGTTGAAAAACCTACTTTACAGATTGCAACTATATTACAGATGCCTACTACGTTAGTTACTAAAGGCAATAATAATAACACTAAATTTTGCGCGGCAAATTGTCTGATTTCCCTAGCATCTTATGCTCTCCTAATACAAATTTACGATTTTCGAAGTTTCATTGTAACTTTTATTTCAAACCGTGTCCGGCGCATTCACCAAAATTTAACACCACTCAATAAGTGTACTATTTACAGTCTTGTTTTGTATTAAAAATAAAGTATTTTACGAATATTAACGATTAAAGGATTTTTACTAGTTTTTAAAGAAAATTTGGCAATTTCAATAAGCTTTTAGAATTACATTTGTGTTTATTATTATTAATGGCATATATTGTTTATACATCCACACTTTTAATTTTTACCAACTCTACAGGTTGTGA
>NW_020442468.1:1472156-1492933 GCF_000699045.2 Agrilus planipennis
GTCTAGTCAGAGACATATTAGAGGCAGAAACAGGAGTTAGGAGAGGTAGAGGTAGACCTAGATTAGATTACTCTTCGCAAATAGTTAAGGATGTGAGCTGTTCTAGTTTTAGGGAAATGCGAAGTTTAGCTCAGGATAGCAAAGAGTGGAGGTACGTGTCCAACCACTCTTAGGACTGATGACCTTATGATGAAATCATTTACATTTGGGTTGTATGGCTCTAGCATCATAATCTTCAATTAATAATAATAATTTGGTACATATGGAACATAATCCCTTCTTGTTTAGAAACGTTTTTGTGTATTTGTATATACACGAAGTATGCACCCTTTGTGGAGACGATGTTATTTTGCTAATATTCTATTCAATTCCGCCATCTTTGACAACGAATGCGTACCAAATGGATTTTTCGCATTTTATTGAATAACTAGTAGCTCTTTCCATTTGTGTGATGAAAAAATGCTTCACAGATATTACTAAAACGGGCTAATGGCATGCAGAAAAAATGCGGTTGGAATTTTATTTTTTACATTCACAAAACATTTCCGCATTCGTATCTATCGGAATCCGGGAAAGAAATTTAATGAGTTGCTGTATCAACAGCCATAATTAAGGGGCAATGTTTGCGATGGCACGTAGCGGCCCCCGTAGGCCACAACGATGAAACGAACATGCAAATGGGCCCTAATTGAGATTTGCAAATGGGGCGCGGAGATAATTGCCCTATGCAGTGGTGCAGCTTCCCGAGGAACAAATTCGTAAATCTCGGATGTAGCGGAGATCACTTGGCCAAATTGGAATAACTGACAAGTTGGACGTTTGGGAAGAGAGAGAGAACGAGGGAGGCTAGCCCTCTTGAATTTTAATTTTTTAATCCATCAATAGGCGGACTCTAGAGATATGAAAATAATTCTTTTATTCAGCAAGATTGATTGTATGGTAGACGATACGAAATTGCTATGCGCTGCAATCGTTTGTAGCCCTCGCCATTCACTAAAAAACTTGAATATTTTTAGTTCGTATTCAGGTCCGGTAGCAGAGATGGATTCAGAAAATTTATGACACGCTTGCATGCAGTTTTATTCGCAGCATGAATGCTCTTCTCATTGTAAATGAAGACGGATGATAAACTACCGTCACATATCTACAATGTTTTACATTTTTTAAATTAATTAAAAAAACTGAAAGATCGTAGGAAATGTATTACGGTCAGTGACGAATACAGATTTCAGTTCGCGATGATCCCGAAATTTGATGAGGGACTTAAAGTTAATACCTTTCCTTCAATCTTTCCATTTTCTGTTTCTCTGCAGTAGTCTTCTCTTCCCCCACAATTTCCAATCAAAAAAGATCTACACGTTTCCTTCTTCCTACTCTATTTGTTCTTTCGATTTGAACGGATCTTTTACGAAAACCATCTACCTCTTCCAGTCTGTGCTACCCTCAGCATAACCAACAAATAACCTTCAAATTCGTTTTTATTTCATCATCTTATTAAATTAAAACACCAAAATTCAGTGTAATTTTTATAAAATAATATATCAACAGTAGTGAGAAATATAATTGACTTCTCTTATAAAACAACCATCAGGGTATCAAATCTAAATAGGCCTACAGCATAGTTTAACTTACATCTGCCCTTGATAATATGGACCAAAATCTGCGTCTGTCACTCTGTAATATTAACTGAATAGACAATATTTGTTAACAGGAAGTTAACTGAAACAGAACAGAAATATGAGGGCCTATGGATTTAATCATTTAATGAAGCTGCATTAAAGCTGTAGAAGTAAATCGATTGAATTCTACGTTAGAATGCGATTGTTTTGTCTTGGATTGTGTTGGGATCATTTAAATGGTGACACTTGAACAAATAAATAATACAAAACGTTACTAGAATAAGTGAATATATTCCTATAAATGAACGACAAAGGAGAATGTTTCACAGTAAATTCGAGAAAATGTCCATTTGGAGAAAGGACAATCTTTTTCCAGTTGTATCTAGGTAGAATAACAGCCATTCACTGTAGCCATTTCGGTTGAAACTGGATATACTTTATTAATATTCCGAGAATAACAAAAAGTTAGTGTCCTTTCGAAATTGTAGCTGAATAATCTCATTTTGCCCTAGGGATGACACACAAAACGGTAATGGAGATGGATATAGGATATTATTTAATAGGAAACGTTTCTCTGTATTTTGCCGAACAGAAAAGAGAAGTTATATGTATTCAGAAGTAAATCAAGTATTAAATCAAAACTTTAGACATTTTTTTTGTTTAATTCCAAAAGCAATACATTACTGAATACAATAAAACAACCAAAACTCTCTCTATAAGTTATAAAAATTTGGCGATATCGTATAACAAATGTAATATGCCACTAAAGATATAAACATTTTAGCGTTTGAGTGTTTTTGAAGTATTTCAATCATGCACACAATTATTCTGAACTACGGTTTTATGATATAATTATTTTGACCACGTTTTGCATCATGCGATTAAAATAAAGTAACTATATATAGCCAAGGAGTAGTTCATAAGATGTTGACAAATGGCTTCTAGAACTTAATGTTATTTATCTATTTAATTGGTTAATGTATAAACTGAGTCCCAAAAGATTAGCAAATAGGTAAATGCCTCAGATGGTAGCGTAGCGCCATCTAATTGGTATTTGCTGTTACTAAAGTATTTCATGGCATAGACAAGAACTCATCAAACATTCTTTCCACATTCTCATCAAAAAATTAATATAAAATGGTAAAATCAACTTCTTTGAACCTAATTATTGTACTAAACATTAATTTTATTATTAAGCATTGTACTGTCTGTGTGAATGAAAAAGATTCATGTGCTATTTTCATATATTTTGCCCGTATTAATATAAAACCAGAATATTGCCGCTAGTGGCGTCATATTCCGAAGAATGACTTTTTTAAGCTTCCATTTCATTTTATAGGAGATGTTTTAAGACGTCGTCTCGCCTTTCGAAAACTAAAATAGTGTCACGCTTCTTTTAAGGACATTTTGAAGTGATAAAAATATAAAATCTTTTACTAGAATAAAATATTTATTACCAGTCATCCATTTTTCACCTTTACTAATACAATAAAGTTCATTTTAAACCCCAACATCGAGAATCTTGAAGTTCTATTACAGAGTCGACGTTTTCACTGCAATTGCTTTTGCAGTTATTATTAAACTATTTGCTTCGTATCTATTAGAAGCAAGTCTAAGATTAATATTCTTCTCATATGAACTGATGAAAATTAAAAAGAAAAACTACAGAAACAGCATTCCATAGATGGTTCTTTTAGTTCGTCTTTCCATTAGCGAAACACATTAAAACTCATTATAATTTAAAAGTTTTGTCCACCAGGCTCCGAGACTGTTTTAAATTAACTCTACCCATTTCATTCTATGTGAGTAAAAGGTAAACTACAGGAAGTCGTGTATAAAATAAAACAAACGTAGGTAATCGTAATGGCAGGTAGGTACTGGTACCTACTGCTACTTCAAGGATTAGCTCCAGGGTTTCAGGATTCAAACTTCTCTATTAAACGTTGCATTTTGAGTTTAGCGAGGCCAGTACACAGTTTGAGTTAAGTCGGAAAATGGCTCCATGTTTACTGAACGCGGACATGAGGAGAATGATTAGCTTACAGAGATGTTAATGACACAGAAATAGGGAGGACCCCATTGCAAATAAAGCATGAATTATTTTGTCTAAAAATTTTGATGGGACCTTTGTAGATAAATACGTAATGTAATGAGAAAAACTTTTCTATTGGTGTGCACAGTTCTTAGTGGTGTTTATGCAAAGGTAAGTAAATCTTAAGCAATTTAAAGAATATTTTATTATTTTTGTTAACTACTTATCATATTTGTAGCTTTAAAATTTACAATTCCAAATTCCTATGTAATTTTTTGACTAAATTCGATTATTTGGTAGTAGTAACAGGAGATATAATAGTTTTAATTACAAAAAATTGTTCCCTCAATAATATGCAAACTGTTAGTAAATTTAATATTGAACATTAATTGTACAATAATAATTATCGCTTATTTTTATTTATGCACAAGTCTTGTCAACATTTTTTTAAAAATTCAACTTTGTAACGTGCTAATTGCATTTTATATAAAAGAATGATGTATGTACAAATAGATACAGGGTGTTGAATTAAGGGAAATGCTGTTCGATTATTAAATAAGTAAAATAAACATGGTTGACAATAAAAAAAAATCAAAATTGAAATTTATATTGTTACTTCATTTCATTTGAATATCAAATGAGAGTAATATATAGTATACATCACTGTAAATAAATATTTATAAATAATACAGTATTTAAAAAAAGGTACAATTGTGCATTGGAATTGGTTATTGTATAATATTTTTATTACATTAAATACAATCCCTGAGCAGAAAATTAGAAATCAGTAACTTAAAATGATATTTGAAACCTAATAAATAATTCTTTGGTCTATCGACTTTTCGTTAATGATAAAATAAAAAATTAATACTTTCTCATTTCTTTGAAAATCTTCAACTCGTGCCTACGTGTACAGTTTTTGTCCCCCAATTTTTATGGCGTTTTCCGAAGTGGCCAGCCACTTTTAATGTGTATNTGGACACTAATTACGTTAATAGAACGCTAGAATTAATCAAGTTATTTTTAGAAGATGAAGGGCATAGAAAAAGTTTTTTGAAAACAGTTATGGAAACAATTTTTTATAATCCGTTGCTTTTAAAATATTTTTCACCTTTGAAAGCAATTAAAACAGTGTCAAAGCAAATTTGCACCAATTTTATTTACCAGAATGTAAAAATATTTAAACATGAAGTAATTAACATTGAACATATGGATAAGGGTTTTTTAGAAACTCTATTAAAACCTTACAGGCGTAAAGTATTGGTTTGTTTAGAAAAAGCGTTTGAAAAACCTAAAAAATTAGGTTCTGAAAAGTACGGAAATCTTTTGGACACAATCATAATTTTTGGCTTGAACGAAGAAGATTGTAAAGTTATTCTTAAAAGATGTTTGGAAGTGGACGAAAATTCATAATAATATTATTCCCAATTAATTTCGGATGGGCAAGTTTTAATTACATCCCTTTTTAAAAGTTTTTTAAATTCCCTCTTTTCAATTCGTAACGGGTAGCGCCATCTAACAAAAAATATTGGAATTAATCAATAAAACATGTGCTGTTTGTTTTGATGTTTTGGTTATGTTTAAAAATTTGATTTTAATTTACTATTCTTTTTGAAAAATCCTATAAAACATGGAACCTAAGAAGAGGACCACAGGGCAAAGTGAAGGTGATGATACTGCAAGCAATCTAGAAGCTCAAAATGTACAAAAAAGCCCTAATAACAAAAAAGCCAGGTTATTTTCTGCAAAAGAGTTTCGTACTAAATTAAAAACTGCTGAACGTAAAGAAGGTAAATTTGTTATCTTAATTTATTATTATATATTACTTAAATGCTATTCATTAGTTTTATTTAGTGACTAATTCAGTGTTTTTTTAGCTTTGGTTAATTTTTTGAACATTTGCTCTAAAGAGAACGGAGAGTTTGCTATAAAGGAGTATCTAGATAAAGGGGGCAATTGTTTAGAACTGTTACAATTACTAGATAGTGATCTTGAAAGTTCTCACTGTGTCATTTTCAATTTGGTGAACCATATACTTCTCCAGATAATTTCAAATCATCCAACGTTGCATAGTCAAAANACTTTGCCCTGTGCTAACAGCACTCATAATTTCTTTTATATATAATATTCATTCTTTTCTATGCATCCTTTTCAAGATTCTGGTCATGCAAACAATTCAAACGCGTCAAATAAATTATGTCGGCAACGACTAGGTACGACTACCATTAAGGTACTTAATTGGGACATGAATGGTGCAAAGCATGTGCGTACGGTTCTAAAAAAGAAATAAATTGATAGGAAAATACTGTGTTGCTTCTTTCTGAAGGAACATTTACGGTGTTTTTTTATCAGTTCCAATTCCGTTGCTTGGAAATTATGGTTAATTAAGTCATGTTCTACGGTTGCTCTGATATTTAAATGGTTTTCTTCAATGGATGCTATAAATTACGATGACATTCACCGTAATTACACGGTCATTTCCAGATGTATTTGCCTCATCAATCTTACGAAGCAAAAAGGGGCAAATAAAATCGCTACAGTTCAATTCAAAATCTGTTTCTCATTTTACGGATTTAGAGTTAGGTAATTTCTTTATCTTAGAAAATTGTTAATAACTAATTTTAATATATTACCATCAATACTGATAACTACCATACTAATAATCGATATTAAGTTAGACAAGACACAAGACAGACTATTGTCCTGAATATCAATGTGGATTAAAATTAAAATAAAAGCACAAAATGTTTAACTGATAATGTTTAATAATAACGACATATCCAAAAATAAACATTGAGGAAAAATAAATAAAGAAAATTTAAAAGTAAGAAGAAGTGTCTTCAAGTGTGGAAAGTTATAAAACTAAAGTAGGCGATAAAAATTTGAGATGACTGTTACATATATGTCTAGAAGTCGTCATAAAGGGTAGTAACTCAATAGTAAACGATTTAATTAAGGGAGAATATATTTCCAACACTGCCGCCACTTGTCTTTACAATTTGGACGACATTGTCCTAGTTCTACTTCGACCATAAACTTCGCCGTATTAAACATAACGTTCTGAATATTTGAAATTTACTTCCACTAAAGTTATAACGCAGTTACACACACATAGAGTCGGTGTCAGATGAGGCTGGTGTTAATTAATTAAGACGTATCGTGATTTTGATTTAGATTATTATACTCCTCTAGCCTTAGTAATTTCATCATCAACTGGAACGCTCAAAATGTAAATACATTTCACTCCAATGAAAGATGCCTTAACCGTTGGACTTACAATTAGAGGAATATAGTCCCTAACCTGGGTTAAATTTAACCCTAACGTAATACAGTAGAACCTCGTTAACTTAAACCTCGATAACGTAATAACCTCTATAAATTCATAAAATTTTGTAATCCTTTCCCCTTGGAGTTCAAAACCTCTATTACTTAAAATAAAATCCCTCTATAACTTAAACGAATGATTTGGGCATCGCACCTCAGTAAGCAGTGAAAAGTGGTTTGAATCGGGAGAAAGTCTTCTATGTAAAAGACGAAAAATTGCTTAATTTCCTAATTTAGAAATTTGCTTCTTTACATGATTTAGACAGTGCAGAAATATGTAAAAACATTAGTGTTAGTGAACCTATACTAAACGAAAAAGCTGAAGAAAATACTACAAATGGCGCAGTAAACGCCATCTGTAGCACGATGCTACATTTTAGGATTACGTATGCTCCAACAAAGTCCACTTGTGTGGATATCTACTTGCTGAAAACGAATCNTTTGCTATAAAGGAGTATCTAGATAAAGGGGGCAATTGTTTAGAACTGTTACAATTACTAGATAGTGATCTTGAAAGTTCTCACTGTGTCATTTTCAATTTGGTGAACCATATACTTCTCCAGATAATTTCAAATCATCCAACGTTGCATAGTCAAAATTTAGAAGCTTGCAAGTTTCTCCTGAGCACAAATTTTCCTTTAATAAACAAAATGTTGAGTTTTGGATCAATCACAGAAGAAAGGAAAAGCATTCTAAAGCTTTTGGCAACATTTGTCACATTTTCTAATTCTTTGGGAAGAGAAATATTACAAAATATTAATTTTAACGTGGGAAATTTGCAAGTGCTTTCAAAACAGACAGGAGAAAAGGACAGTGTTAGGAGCGCTTTTATAAAGTTTGTAGTGGCTTTTCTGCTAGAGGGTCACTTTCCAACAATTTCACTTTTATTAGATAAAAAAGGAGTTCTTCCAGTTATTGTAGATGGGCTTATTTATGATGAGGCAGACGTTGTATGTATAATTTTGTCTGCATTGAAAGAATATGTCCTCGAAAACCCAATGGTTTCAAAAACCATGAAAATGAAGTTATTTAATACCCCAGTCATTGCTGAAATAGTTAACTTGTACAATTGGAAGGGACCAGCAAACTTTACAAACAAAAAAAGGAAACAAAAGTTTAATAAAAGTGTTGAGGTGTGAAATGGATTTATTTATCATTGTGATCTTTATGTATAATCATACTCTTTTAGATTAATGAATACGATAAATCAAAAGTTAGTGAAACTGTCCATGGATTTCTTTTAACTCTCTGCACTTCGCATAGATTTGGAGTAATATTCAGTGACCATACCGTTGGACTTGGGAAAACAGGCTCAAATAACTTGGTATTTTCAGTCTTAGACAAGCTAGAAAAGGCCTGGGAGCATTCATATGCCAGTGATTTGTTATTAAGAATTTGCAAATCATGTCCAGATTTAGTTAAAACAGTTTGGAACAAGCTTAAAGATGCTTTGGAGCCTAGAGACTCTGAAAACTGGCGGAAAGCAATTAAATTTGCCACCTGTTTATTAACTGAATTAAGTCCAAACTGTATTGAATACTGTTTTGATGAGTTATCACTCACACAAGTAAGAAAATCTACTTTTTAATTATCAGTTAAATATCAATTAGTTTTAACAAAACCATATATTAATTTATTCTTTTTTACATTTGATTTTGTGGCAACTATAGTAATTATGCTGATTTGTTTTAGCGTATTCAAATTATTCAAGTGCTTGTTGCTCCTTTGGCAGTCTTAAAAGTTTTAATTCCTGAGAACTGTGAATTTGCTTCTCAATCTACAAAATATCACGTTTATGTTTTTATTTCCAAGTCCCTGCAAGCAATCAAATCATATATAGATCATTTTCAAAATCATTTTATTGAAAAAGAGTTTTTAACTTTTAAAGACTCACTCAGCAATTATATTTATCGAAATTTCCCGAACGTTAGTATTTTTTTTAAAGACTTAAATATGTCATTTGAAGAACTAAATGAAATGGAAAAATTGGAAGTGTTAAAAGTTGTATTCGATATTTTCGAATTTTACGAAAATTTGTGCCCCCAACATTTAGAGGCTTTGTTTCAAGTAACTGGCTCAAATTTTAATTTAAATGATTTTTATGAACGACTGGAGTCTATAAAAAATAAAGAAAACGTTTCTGATGACGCCAAAGATTTAATACAAACTTTAGAAATTAAATTAATCAGAACATTTTTGAATATTGACGAAACATTATTCAACACTTCAGGTAGAATTTTTCATACTATTTTCCCATCTTTAATTGTTCATTATCGTAATACTAAAGATAAAAGTATTTACGAAATTTTGGAACGAATATTTTTATTAATAGATATATTAGGAGACAACAGAGACGAGGTAAGAGTTTGGATTGATAGTATTTTCTATGGCGAAACTTTTGAAATTTGTGTAGGAAATATGTTAGCACAGTCACTGAAAGACATTGGGGAAAATGTTCATAATTATTTATTAGAAGACATAAATGAACTTGATCCAGATGATGATGATGTTGAATTATATAATAAAAATGATATATCATCAATTTTGGATGCATTGAAAAGAGGAAAAGAAATTACAACTTTAATTTATTTAAGTCATAAAAGGCTAAGTCCTTTAATTCGCAGTGTATTAAATTATTTGGTAGAGATAAGTGACAAAAATGAGTTGAAGTCTTTAAAAAATTATTTAAATTACACTTTAATTAATTTACTGCATCTCCAAACGACCCCTTCTAATCTGATAGCAATTTTACTCCAGGAAAAATATACAAAAGTTGTTCCCAAAATAGTTTTAAAATATTTTAATGGCTGGCAAGGAAAAATAGATATTCAAATTCCAGAAAAAGCCAAGGGTACTCTTAAAATTTTACAAAACTTCTGGACAACAGAAGAAAATTATAAAAACATTTTAAAATCTGATTCATTTCCTAGTCTTAATTTTTTTCTTTTAAATATGTGCATATTTTATGTATCTAATTTTGCAAAGTTGGAAATTTTGGACACTAATTACGTTAATAGAACGCTAGAATTAATCAAGTTATTTTTAGAAGATGAAGGGCATAGAAAAAGTTTTTTGAAAACAGTTATGGAAACAATTTTTTATAATCCGTTGCTTTTAAAATATTTTTCACCTTTGAAAGCAATTAAAACAGTGTCAAAGCAAATTTGCACCAATTTTATTTACGAGAATGTAAAAATATTTAAACATGAAGTAATTAACATTGAACATATGGATAAGGGTTTTTTAGAAACTCTATTAAAACCTTACAGGCGTAAAGTATTGGTTTGTTTAGAAAAAGCGTTTGAAAAACCTAAAAAATTAGGTTCTGAAAAGTACGGAAATCTTTTGGACACAATCATAATTTTTGGCTTGAACGAAGAAGATTGTAAAGTTATTCTTAAAAGATGTTTGGAAGTGGACGAAAATTTTTTAGTATCTGAAGGTAACAATCAGTTATCCCTACTGTACCATTTGCTAGGATATTCATTGGAGNACAAAGTCCACTTGTGTGGATATCTACTTGCAGAAAACGAATCCCTGCGTAGCCAACCTCAACGTGATAGGCACGTTAGCTTAATCGAATAAAATAATTCGAAGTGGTCTGTATTCTGTCGAAACTGCCACACGCGGATAGCGATTTCGATCTTTTTGGATCTCATCAGCGCGACGCAGGCAGCTCCGACAGAACACAGACCAACTTACTCAGCAAGTAGATATCCACACATGTGGACCTTGTTGGAGCATACGTAATCCTAAAATGGAGCATCGTGCTACAGATGGCGTTTACCGCGCCAATTGTAGTATTTTCTAAAATTTACTGTTAAGACAGCAGGTAAAAGTTGGTCTGTTTTCTATCGGAGCTGCCTGCGACGCGCTGATAAGATTCAAAAATATCGAAATTGCGATCCGCGTCACAGGAAATCCATAATTTTAAAGCTTAAACTTAAACCCTTAGTAAGTAAAAACCTCAATAACTCAAATTATTTTACGTTTCCCTTGGTCTTTATCTTATCGAGGTTCTACTGTATACATAGTTTACACTTTTNACAATCCCTGAGCAGAAAATTAGAAATCAGTAACTTAAAATGATATTTGAAACCTAATAAATAATTCTTTGGTCTATCGACTTTTCGTTAATGATAAAATAAAAAATTAATACTTTCTCATTTCTTTGAAAATCTTCAACTCGTGCCTACGTGTACAGTTTTTGTCCCCCAATTTTTATGGCGTTTTCCGAAGTGGCCAGCCACTTTTAATGTGTATAAATTAATAACAAAAAAAAAAAGAAATAGATGCAAGCAACTTACCCATTTCAATGTAGATAGAAAGCTAAGTAAATAAGCATGCAAAGCTCAAAAAGTACGGATCTCCTTTTCTCGTATGGGTACCAAAAAATGGCAGAGGTTTCTGGCAGTTATCAAACTCTTTAATAAACAGCAAAAGAAAAGAATTAATAGGGATAATTAACACATAAGTATTAATTTATAAATTTAATTTTAGCTGACCACTTGATACATTATTTATTTTAAAGAGTTGTAATAAATTTTCAAAAAAATGAGTGTTAAAATTTACCTGATGTATAAAACCTGTTTAATTGGTTTCTTAAGAATGACAGATTTTTAACAAGAAAGCTGTGTAACTATATGAATACGAATGGTTAAGAACATATCAGAATAATCACCTAAACAGAAGTAGTAATTTGTTCTATAACATGAACATCCCGTATAATAGGTCTACGACAAGATCCATAATGGCTCCATCTCGCTAATCCCTCAGGAACACTTCTGGTGGCTCTCAAATTTCCATGCGAATACTTGTGGGGATACGTAACTCCCGGGCTTCTGTTCAGGCAAATCATACTGGGATGAGCTGAATGGTGTATATTGGCCACGTAGCTTTGGCTCTTTGGTAAACAATGTCGAACTACTGGTCGATCGTATCGATGCTTCATGGACGAATGTCTACAAAAACTGCTTCTGTCCAAATGATCGTAACTGGGGAGGAACTGTTCGTACTGGTTGAGTGGCGGTGGTCTATATACATTATAGGGCACCTGTGAAAAATTACTAGAAATACTGATTGTTAATATAAACGAAAGAAAACCATTACCTCTGTGATGTAGTGGTTGTTCAAATTGCAAATGCACTCGTTCATTTTTGGGCTGAAACTGTAGTTTCCATTGCTAGAGTCCTTACGATGACCTACCAAGAACATGAGACTTGCACTGACTAGAGTTGTACCGAAGCTGAAATAGTAACCAGCTTTGGGATGTATTTGGTTCATGTAACCCGTTATCGGAATCCCGATGAGCACAGGCACGGATTTGGCGCCTTGAACGAAGCTCCAAGCTTTGGTAAAGTGACGTGTACGAATTCGTTCCAATGTAAACATTTTAAGGGAGTAATCGAAGCCTCCAAGACAAACGCCATACAACCATACAAATAATACGTAACCGTGATAGCCCTGAACAGCGCTTAGGGCCAGAAGAGAAATACCTTTAAAAAATGAGAAAGTTAGTCTTGTTTTGGAAGAGTCTTTATTTTTTTTTGGGTACAGACCTATGCCAATTAGCGACGTTTGACACAGATACTGTCGCGATATAAGACACTGAGTGTTTGGTCGAACGATTATGAGTCCGAAACCTACAAATCCTAAAGCTGTTGCGAACCCTAGAAATGTCTGCAACAAGACTAGGGCACTGTCTTCCAATCCTTCGTCGTGGCCTTGCAAAGCCTAAAAATAAATATACCACTTCTTATCGACATCAATAAGCGGGTAGTTTTGTTTATATCGCCCGTACCAAATAAAAAATTGGACTATAAACCCCTAAAGATCCTGTAGCACTAGCAACCAAAAGAACTCGAAGTCCCCTACTCTTAAGCGGGGTAAAATCGAACATTGCCGGTTTCTTTCCTTTGGCGTGAGTTTTTTTCTCTTTCATTTTCTTTCTTTGGTTTTTGAGATGCATTATTGCCCTTCGTTGTGGATGATACAAATTCGCAGAGCGATAAACAATAGGTAGGAAGAAGGCTAACGCTAAAAGTCCCGTAACCGAATGAAGCCCTAGTCTCCATCCTAATTTTCTGAAATTTTCAAAACAAATATATATATATATCAGTATGTCACCTGAAAAAAACAAAATTTCATCGACGACAAATTATTTTCATGATATTAATGTATGTACTTACCCGACAGCCTCTTTGTACAGTACGGAGAATAAGGCCATTCCCACTCCTGTTCCCGATTGGGCAACCATCTCCACAAATTCTCTTCGTTTCTTAAAATAGTGTCCTAAAACTAATCCTGACGTTTCCCTAACAATTCCAGCCCCTGCACCTAATACGACGCCATAACTTAAAAGAGCCTGATGGAACTGCACCGCGAAAGAAGTAAATAGGCAGGCCAAGGCCATCAATAGACCTCCCATTACGGCCGCTAATCTCGTCGATTTTCTTCTGGATACGGCAACCACGAAGGGTGCTATCAGGAACGAAATGCTTAAACACATAGCACCCATCCAGGCTAAAAAACATGATCGTTGTATCTGCGTTGGTCGAATGAAAAAAAAAATTAAAAGTTAACGACATCAAGTGTCAAATAATTTTGTTTTTGACATGCAGTAATTTTCAGTATTTTTTACAATAATTCGATAGTCCATATAACGGTATTACAAGTATGAATGAAATAAACGGCAAATACGTGAATGTGGTACTTTCAGTGGAGGAAGGACGAGGAATGGACTTCCTCAAAAACCACGTCCAAATCGTGACGAATTTCAATGGAAGAATTCTCGAATCTGACTACGTAGAACCTGAAGAGTGTCCATTGTTCAACACGGAGCTCGTTTGGGAAACCGAAAAAAAGGATCTTCGTAAAATTCGAAGTGCCAACACACCTTTACGCGTCGATGTTCGAACTTTTGACGCTAACAATCGAAAAGTTAGGATAGGCTATTTACTTCTAAATCCTAGAAGTGCTATAGTTCTTACGAAACAATCAGCAGGGACTTCACATTTCAAATGGCATAAGCTTTTGGGAGTACCTCCGGAATTCAAGAGCAGTCATCCTGAACTTTTTATATCGTTAACTATACGAGACCATGTTCCTGAAGTTCAAGAGCAGACGGGATCGTCTGTGTCAGCGCAAGTTATAGAAGAAGAAAACGAATCAAGTGGCGAAGAACAAGCTGAAAAAATTGCTCCTGTTTTTCCAGTCAAATACTTCGAAGATGGATTCATCCAAGTTGGAGAAGATAATCAAATCACAAGATCATTCTACTTAAGCATTAGCATAAAAAATGCAACAAATTTGGATCTCCTCCTGCCTGAAGTTTTAGTTTTCACGAATAACAGGGAAAAATATTACTTATCATTTAGTATGTTTGGAATTGTGATTAAAACGAAACCATTTTGGAAGGAATTACACCAAAGTTTCGTACTAAATGAAAAAGTAGTCATCAGTTTATTATCAAGCTACGAAGTCTTGAGGGCCTTTTTTGAGGAGCACTGTGAGGTTCTGGTGCGATTCTATTGTGGAAGGGATAAGTTGGGAATGACAAAGATTAACGTACAGAACTTGTTTTCAAGTAAAGAAGAGCTGAAAATTTACACTGTGTCAGAAAATTGTCGTTTTAAATATCCGTCCCCTCATGGAATAGTTCCCGTAGGTGCTAAAGGACGAAAACCATCAATTGAAGTTGAAACAACTCTAGAATGTAGAGAGCTTCCCTCTCATTTATTGAATAAAATTCACGGATGTGAGAATGGAACTCAAAACTTATACGGATTTGGAAGTGGTGACGACGTCGTGCAAGATGAAAAAGTCGAATACACATCAGCTCAGAGTAGTCCTCAATCACCAACAACAATAGAAGGAGCAAATGAAGCTCAAGAAAAATCACCTAATCCCTTAGGATCACCCATACACAGTGCTGGTGGTGAACGCTGCGATTCCGCGAAAAAGACGTTAGAAATAGAAGTGTTACATGCACGTCAAACGGATAAAAAATCAGCTTCCGTGCAAGAACTTACAGAATCTAGAGAAGACTGTATCACTACAAGGTCAGAAGGTTCATTTCTTGAAAACGTGCCTGGACTTGCGTTACTAACTCCCGTACTAGATTCTTGTATGGTAATAAAAGACAAATACCAAAAGTTCAGTCTCGACATAGCATTGGACAAAATCTATTGGAGGACGCCCCCTAAAACTACCCAATTCTCCATAAAATTCAAACACCCTAAAGCAAATTCCTTCTACATTATTAGTCCTTCCGTAAGTGACTCTTCGGAAGATACTACTTTAGAAGGTGCTCGCTGTAGACTGTATTACATTTCTACATCAGAAGAAATTAAAAAATTACTGTACTCTTGGCCAGCAAAAATAGTATTAATTGACGAAACCGATAATCCAGTAAGCGAGGAAGTTGACGTGTACACAGTAGCATTTTTGTCAAGAGATCGTAAAGAATGTTCTTATCAAGCAGACCTGAAGTCTATAAAAAGTTTTGATGTGATTGCAAAGTTGTTTATTACATTGTATTTACAAGAACAATCTTTAACTTTCTCCGCAAAAGATAAGGAGGGTGAACTACAGCCAGCAGTGTTGGATGAGAAAGTAGCAGTAAAGGAATTGGAAGAGTTGGACAAATGGAAAGAAGAAGAAAAGGCTAAATTTTTAACAGAACTTAAGGTACTTCAGAATAAGCACATTTCAGTTCTCCAGGAAGACTGGATAGGAAGAAAGAATGAATTGGAAGAGAAGCTAACCAAGAATGTCGCAAAAATTAAAGTGTTAAAGAAAGAGCTTCAAGCAGCAGTAACTAAAATGAAACTAAAAGATCAAATAGTAAAAAGACAAAACGAACGAATAATGTCTACAAATATACAGACAGAAATAGAAAGGTTCAGTTCTCATGATCGTAAAGATTTAATCCAAACGGTATTTAAATTGGAACAGCAAAATCTTGCTCTCAAAGAACTAGTCGATGAACAGCAAAGTGAAATAGAACAAATTAAAAAAACCGCGTTGACGAAAGAACAAACCACATACCTGCTACAAGATCTTAGAGGTTTAGAAGAGAAATTCGAAGAAGCTCAAAAGACCAAAAACTATTTCAAGGAGCAATGGAAGAACGCAGTCAGAGAAATCCACGAATTGCGAACTGAAGATCAACGACAAATCAAAAATAAATTGCAAACTCATAGAGAGGAGTTGAGCCAGTTGAGCTTGGACAACTTGTTCAAAAATGAAGCCGAATCTCTTGACAAAGATGTAGGAAGCCTTACAAGTCCTAGAAGACGATCTCCTGAGAAAGCATTATCAGACGTGTCTTCTCTGGGGGGGATAAGCACATTTCTTGGACCTAAGACCGAATATTACAGAGATCCAAATTCATTTTATCAAAACGTTATCGCGGGCTATACTTTCATACACGATAATTGATGCTGATTTACTATATACAATGTACACATACATATTTCGTATATATATATATTATATTTTTTTTGTATTTGAAAATTAAAGACATTTACATATTTAAAATTCTCTCTTTTAAATGCCTCCTTTAGCAATTGAAGTTGGATAAAATTAATAACAAATTCTTTATTGATGATTGAAACAGTTAAACTAGGAAACAATAAAAAATTTTTTTTAAGAAATTGAAAACCATGCATTAGGTACGTATATTAGTAATGATAAAGAGGACATACCTGTTGCCATAGAATAAAATTGTTTATTCATATGTTCTTTGATAAGGAACTTTATCACATAAAGGTATAGAAGGCCAAAAGCTAGTTGAAAACCTGATGTAAGTAGGTAAGCCAAAAAGGCAGCACCACAAACTAACCATCCCCATCCTCCTAAAAATATTATCTTTTTAAGTATTACTGAGCCTAACTCTTTAATAGATGGAAGATTGTATTGAGAAACAATCAAAATTTTCTACATGTCGTACATCTTTTCAATCGAAACAGATGGTATTAATGTCAACATTCAAAATTTGCCTAGTCACTTCTTTGTTGTAAAAAGACTGATGAAATTGTAGATTTTCTTCAAAAATAAGTAGCGAATCTAATCTTTTGGAAGCAATTGGTACGTATGTATTATTAGAAAATACCACAAATGGCGCGGTAAACGCCATCTGTAGTACGATGCTACATTTTAGGATTACGTATGCTCCAACAAGGTCCATTTGTATGCTGATGAGATCCAAAAAGATTATTAGTTTTCATTTTATTTCTCATTCATCACAATGACCTTAAGGGCGCATGTAGTCTCAATAATTATTACAGTACGTATGTTGCAAAGCTGACTTTGTTGCTTGATTTGATGACTTTCATAAAGGCCTGCTATTAAACTGAGAATTTCATCTTTAGAACGTTAGTCCTTTAAAAATCTGTTTGTAAATGGCGCACGTCTTGGACCGTAACTTTTTATCGACGATCATAAAAGGGAGTATCAATAAGAGCAATATGCAATGCCTTACCTTCGGGATAGTAGTGTTGTTTTATGGTGGCAGTGTCTACATCCCTTCGTCGCAACGCCGGGATATTTCTGTGCAACGAATGCAATTCTCGATCGCATAGGACAGGAAATGAATCTTCATCTTCCGGCAGACGGGATATGGGTGTTGTTCTATCTGGAAAGAAAAATATCCTGAAAGGTAACGTCATTTAATTTGGACTCATCATATTTTTTTTTCTTAGCATAGATGATCTAAATCGTAGATTCCAGAGGTTAGTTTAATGAAACTATTCAGTCTTTTAAGTCGTTTATCATTTTGATTAAAGAGGCCTATTTAAAATACTTCCAAACAATAAACACCAATGGACCGTAAAATATGACACAGAAATAGGGAGGACCCCATTGCAAATAAAGCATGAATTATTTTGTCTAAAAATTTTGATGGGACCTTTGTAGAATAAGCTCAACAGTAAATAGGAGTTTGGACCACGAAGTAATGCTTTCTAATGTTGAGATTAAGTTTAAATTGATGACGCTATTCATAGCGGTTAGTTGTTTTTAGTAAATGAAGGGCGCGATTAATAAGGGCTCCATTTCATCTTTACAGATGGAGGGTAAATCTCCCTTCTTTCAGTTTTAATTGAGTAGGTATCAAATTAAAACTTTTAAAGACGTTTATAACAAGAAAAGATAAAATATAATGAAGAGGGAATAATATCAAATATATTTAAGATACTTATATCTTTTTGGACAGATATTTTTTTGCAAAATATTTAATAAATAAGAATGAAACTGGTAGTAAATATTTTTCTGTCAGCTCATCAAAAGAAAGTTGTGGATATCGTTTTCCTCTCCGAATGTACTGTTTGCTACTCAAACGGCGCGTTTTACAGCCGCTAGAGTAAAATGTAATATGCCATTCAGTACACAATCGAGGATTTTTTGCGACATTGATCTTGATGTTTTACCGATTTGCTTTTCTTGTCTTTTATAGGCAAACATTTAAAATACAAATGGCAATGCAAAAGCTATAAACGTATCTATAAATTTTAAAGAGGACCATGACAAAATCCAACTTGTAGGTATTCCCATTTCTACAAATAACAAGGTGTACGAGAAGGAATTTTAAAGGAAGGAGTTTGTAGAAGCTGTAGGTCGAGTGCACCGCACTTTTGTGATGTAATAACTCCAATTTTCTTTGTGTTAAAAATTGTTTGAAAAATTAAATTTAAAGGAATTGTTTGTAAATAGGTATGCAACACATCGTACACTTCAGCATAAGAAATTGCTGATATTAACTACGTAATACCACTTTGCCCTGTGCTAACAGCACTCATAATTTCTTTTATATATAACACTGGCGACCCGCCCCAGCTTCGCACAGGTGTAATGCTGATACTAAATATATTTTTGTTNGTATTTTGATAAAGTTAAAAAGTTCAGTATTTCAGAAAAATTCTTTTACAAAATTATATCTGTACTTTTTACTAAACTAATTGAGAATAATGCGCTTAGTTCTATCAGAGTATTTAATTATATCATGACTTCTGTACATTTATTGAACAATTTTATTAAGAACAAAATTCCAGAAGATGATTCATGGAACAAATTAGAAGAAATGATAAGCATTTTTAACAATAATTTAATAAAACTAAAGGAAAACGAATTCGATCTTAAAGATATTGCTGAGAATGAGTCTTTTAAACAATATTGCAAATTTTGTTTGAAACATGGCATTGCAAACAATCATTTTCTTTTAAATAATTTGAATACATTTATTGTACTTGGGATTTTTGATGAAAATAATGCAAGTGTTATTTTCGACATGACGACAGCTCATTCCGAATTTTTAAATACTTTACTTGGCAATGAGGAAAAAACTAAAGCAGAATTGCTTCATTTAATTTTTTACTGTTGCAACAAGTGGCCTCAATTAATACAAAAAAATCATTTGCCAGTTATCCTGTCAGCTTATCATGCTACATGTAGAAGATCGGACATGATAATACTTCACCTGTTAAAGTTGTAAGTATTTCAGACTCATATTAAGGGGATTTTTACAGAAAAAGTGTTCGACTGTTTCATTGTATTTTTTTTAATACCTTTTAGGTACGAAACTCATTCTGACAAGTCGGATTTTTATACTTACAAGCCATTTTTGTTTGGTTCAGCTGCTGCATCACATTATTCAATACGTCAAAATCTTCAAAATGCTCTTTGGAGACAACCCAAGGTGGGAGATGTTTTAGATTTACTGGAAGAAAAGGTAGTCAATGATACAATAGAATATTTTTCTGTTTACACTGATTTAAACCAAACCATTGAAAATATTTCTGAGGAAATTGAAAACCCTAATGTTTACAATTTGGCGTTTTTGCTGCCCTTATTTAGTTCGTTACTGGCTCCTGAGAACGTAGTTCCTACGTATAAGTTTACTAGAAGTGGCGCCTTAAGCTTAACAGTTTTGGCACTATGTAGTAAAGTTAGAGAGACCCGTTTTGCAAGTTGCTACGTTTTGTACCTATTTTATACCCACTTGGAAGCCAAACCAGATAATAGAGACAAAATTTTATGGTTAAGATATGTCGAAGCGCTTTGCAAAGGCGCTGCAGCTTTCAATAACATTAAATTAAACAGTTTTGCTGCAATATTCTGGGCTAAAATGGCCCAAATTTTAACCATGCCCTTGCACCCCCTTTATTTATCTTCATCTTCATATTTAACTGCTAAAGAGACTCCTAATCTCTGCGGAATTCCCGAGTTGTATACATGGCTTCACGACTCCAGTGTTGGCTTTGAAGAACACCAAATTTTTATTTTAAAATTGCTAAAGACTGGTATGAAGACGAAGTTGGATTTTTCAATTGCTTTAAAGTCTATGGCATTCAAATTAATCATGGAACTTTGCAACAGTTGTGTTTCTAGAAAAAATGTTAGACTACATGTGCTAAATGTGATAGAGTCTGCTTGTAAAATAAACTTTGGAGCTCAAAAACTAGTCAGAAGTGTTGGACTTTTGTCGTGGCTGTTACATTTTACCCAAACGTTCACTTTGGATGATTACAGTTTTTTAGAAAGTGTTTTGAACATTCTTGTAGATATAGTGCGTGATGAAAAGGTAGATTTATTCGTTATAAATATAATATTGACTTTTGTTATTGATTCTGGATTGATTTCACGTTTAAGAACTAAATGTTTAGAAAATTTTTTGAATTTGTTATGTAAATGTGTGTCTAATGGATGTATCTTAAGTAAAAAGCAACTAAATGTTTTAATAGATCATGTTAATGATAAATTTTGTAATTATTTATTAGTTTATGGAAAGAAATATGTAATACTAG
>NW_020442468.1:1498720-1513004 GCF_000699045.2 Agrilus planipennis
AAGCAGTGAAAAGTGGTTTGAATCGGGAGAAAGTCTTCTAAGTAAATGACGAAGAATTGCTGAATTTTCTAATTTAGAGAAATGCTTGTTTACATGGTTTAGACAGTTTAGAAATAAAAACATTAGTGTTAGTGGACCTATACTAAAGGAAAAAGCTGAAGAGTTTGCTAAGTCACTGGAAATCCATAATTTTAAAGCTTAAACTTAAACCCTTAGTAAGTAAAAACCTCAATAACTCAAATTATTTTACGTTTCCCTTGGTCTTTATCTTATCGAGGTTCTACTGTATACATAGTTTACACTTTTGCAGTTTACATTTAGATGGTAATCGATAAAATAATAAAAAGTTGTTTGTGTTTTCAACTATCCTCAGACATGGGTAAGCTTGTAGTGAATAAATTTCTGCCTGAAACGTATTCGTCCCACAATGGATGCATGAAATTCAAGTAAGGTATGAGAACATACAGAGTATGAATTTATGAATGTTTTGAAGCCTGGAAAGCGCCAGTTGCAAAAGAATTGATTTATATTTTCGGTGAACATCTCTTTCAATATTAGTTTATGGCCGAGTACCAAGTTTCGAGCAGACACAATAGTTTTACTAAAGTGAACCGCCTCTTCTTCCAGGTTCTTTAAAACTCACTTTTGAAACAACTCAAGAAACTTAATCAATCAATGTGAATCGATCCTTTTTCATTCAAAAAGTATGAAATGGTTTATTTGTCCTCTGGCATTTGAGATTCCTTCATTCTTTAGCAGAAGTTGAGGAAATTCACGAACAATTAGAATTCTTATACATAAAACGAAACTATAAACATTTTAAAGTTTATAATTTCTGTTACAAGCGAATTAAGGTTATTTTAAATTTTACGAATATCGAGACAAATCTTTGTTGATTAAGTAATAGAAAATTAAGTGTATTTTAAATCATTTGAACGGGGGACTCTATGGAAGTCAATAAAAAAATAGGCGAGATAGGTTAGTAGGACACCCTTTCAGGCATGAAGATCTAGTCAGAGACATATTAGAGGCAGAAACAGGAGTTAGGAGAGGTAGAGGTAGACCTAGATTAGATTACTCTTCGCAAATAGTTAAGGATGTGAGCTGTTCTAGTTTTAGGGAAATGCGAAGTTTAGCTCAGGATAGCAAAGAGTGGAGGTACGTGTCCAACCACTCTTAGGACTGATGACCTTATGATGAAATCATTTACATTTGGGTTGTATGGCTCTAGCATCATAATCTTCAATTAATAATAATAATTTGGTACATATGGAACATAATCCCTTCTTGTTTAGAAACGTTTTTGTGTATTTGTATATACACGAAGTATGCACCCTTTGTGGAGACGATGTTATTTTGCTAATATTCTATTCAATTCCGCCATCTTTGACAACGAATGCGTACCAAATGGATTTTTCGCATTTTATTGAATAACTAGTAGCTCTTTCCATTTGTGTGATGAAAAAATGCTTCACAGATATTACTAAAACGGGCTAATGGCATGCAGAAAAAATGCGGTTGGAATTTTATTTTTTACATTCACAAAACATTTCCGCATTCGTATCTATCGGAATCCGGGAAAGAAATTTAATGAGTTGCTGTATCAACAGCCATAATTAAGGGGCAATGTTTGCGATGGCACGTAGCGGCCCCCGTAGGCCACAACGATGAAACGAACATGCAAATGGGCCCTAATTGAGATTTGCAAATGGGGCGCGGAGATAATTGCCCTATGCAGTGGTGCAGCTTCCCGAGGAACAAATTCGTAAATCTCGGATGTAGCGGAGATCACTTGGCCAAATTGGAATAACTGACAAGTTGGACGTTTGGGAAGAGAGAGAGAACGAGGGAGGCTAGCCCTCTTGAATTTTAATTTTTTAATCCATCAATAGGCGGACTCTAGAGATATGAAAATAATTCTTTTATTCAGCAAGATTGATTGTATGGTAGACGATACGAAATTGCTATGCGCTGCAATCGTTTGTAGCCCTCGCCATTCACTAAAAAACTTGAATATTTTTAGTTCGTATTCAGGTCCGGTAGCAGAGATGGATTCAGAAAATTTATGACACGCTTGCATGCAGTTTTATTCGCAGCATGAATGCTCTTCTCATTGTAAATGAAGACGGATGATAAACTACCGTCACATATCTACAATGTTTTACATTTTTTAAATTAATTAAAAAAACTGAAAGATCGTAGGAAATGTATTACGGTCAGTGACGAATACAGATTTCAGTTCGCGATGATCCCGAAATTTGATGAGGGACTTAAAGTTAATACCTTTCCTTCAATCTTTCCATTTTCTGTTTCTCTGCAGTAGTCTTCTCTTCCCCCACAATTTCCAATCAAAAAAGATCTACACGTTTCCTTCTTCCTACTCTATTTGTTCTTTCGATTTGAACGGATCTTTTACGAAAACCATCTACCTCTTCCAGTCTGTGCTACCCTCAGCATAACCAACAAATAACCTTCAAATTCGTTTTTATTTCATCATCTTATTAAATTAAAACACCAAAATTCAGTGTAATTTTTATAAAATAATATATCAACAGTAGTGAGAAATATAATTGACTTCTCTTATAAAACAACCATCAGGGTATCAAATCTAAATAGGCCTACAGCATAGTTTAACTTACATCTGCCCTTGATAATATGGACCAAAATCTGCGTCTGTCACTCTGTAATATTAACTGAATAGACAATATTTGTTAACAGGAAGTTAACTGAAACAGAACAGAAATATGAGGGCCTATGGATTTAATCATTTAATGAAGCTGCATTAAAGCTGTAGAAGTAAATCGATTGAATTCTACGTTAGAATGCGATTGTTTTGTCTTGGATTGTGTTGGGATCATTTAAATGGTGACACTTGAACAAATAAATAATACAAAACGTTACTAGAATAAGTGAATATATTCCTATAAATGAACGACAAAGGAGAATGTTTCACAGTAAATTCGAGAAAATGTCCATTTGGAGAAAGGACAATCTTTTTCCAGTTGTATCTAGGTAGAATAACAGCCATTCACTGTAGCCATTTCGGTTGAAACTGGATATACTTTATTAATATTCCGAGAATAACAAAAAGTTAGTGTCCTTTCGAAATTGTAGCTGAATAATCTCATTTTGCCCTAGGGATGACACACAAAACGGTAATGGAGATGGATATAGGATATTATTTAATAGGAAACGTTTCTCTGTATTTTGCCGAACAGAAAAGAGAAGTTATATGTATTCAGAAGTAAATCAAGTATTAAATCAAAACTTTAGACATTTTTTTTGTTTAATTCCAAAAGCAATACATTACTGAATACAATAAAACAACCAAAACTCTCTCTATAAGTTATAAAAATTTGGCGATATCGTATAACAAATGTAATATGCCACTAAAGATATAAACATTTTAGCGTTTGAGTGTTTTTGAAGTATTTCAATCATGCACACAATTATTCTGAACTACGGTTTTATGATATAATTATTTTGACCACGTTTTGCATCATGCGATTAAAATAAAGTAACTATATATAGCCAAGGAGTAGTTCATAAGATGTTGACAAATGGCTTCTAGAACTTAATGTTATTTATCTATTTAATTGGTTAATGTATAAACTGAGTCCCAAAAGATTAGCAAATAGGTAAATGCCTCAGATGGTAGCGTAGCGCCATCTAATTGGTATTTGCTGTTACTAAAGTATTTCATGGCATAGACAAGAACTCATCAAACATTCTTTCCACATTCTCATCAAAAAATTAATATAAAATGGTAAAATCAACTTCTTTGAACCTAATTATTGTACTAAACATTAATTTTATTATTAAGCATTGTACTGTCTGTGTGAATGAAAAAGATTCATGTGCTATTTTCATATATTTTGCCCGTATTAATATAAAACCAGAATATTGCCGCTAGTGGCGTCATATTCCGAAGAATGACTTTTTTAAGCTTCCATTTCATTTTATAGGAGATGTTTTAAGACGTCGTCTCGCCTTTCGAAAACTAAAATAGTGTCACGCTTCTTTTAAGGACATTTTGAAGTGATAAAAATATAAAATCTTTTACTAGAATAAAATATTTATTACCAGTCATCCATTTTTCACCTTTACTAATACAATAAAGTTCATTTTAAACCCCAACATCGAGAATCTTGAAGTTCTATTACAGAGTCGACGTTTTCACTGCAATTGCTTTTGCAGTTATTATTAAACTATTTGCTTCGTATCTATTAGAAGCAAGTCTAAGATTAATATTCTTCTCATATGAACTGATGAAAATTAAAAAGAAAAACTACAGAAACAGCATTCCATAGATGGTTCTTTTAGTTCGTCTTTCCATTAGCGAAACACATTAAAACTCATTATAATTTAAAAGTTTTGTCCACCAGGCTCCGAGACTGTTTTAAATTAACTCTACCCATTTCATTCTATGTGAGTAAAAGGTAAACTACAGGAAGTCGTGTATAAAATAAAACAAACGTAGGTAATCGTAATGGCAGGTAGGTACTGGTACCTACTGCTACTTCAAGGATTAGCTCCAGGGTTTCAGGATTCAAACTTCTCTATTAAACGTTGCATTTTGAGTTTAGCGAGGCCAGTACACAGTTTGAGTTAAGTCGGAAAATGGCTCCATGTTTACTGAACGCGGACATGAGGAGAATGATTAGCTTACAGAGATGTTAAGGAAAACATGGAAAGTTGTTTACATTATTTGAAAAACAACACAAATGCTTCGTGGGGTGGATACTAACGAGACGCCATCCATTTTGTTTATCGTAAACAAGAAGCTTATGCACTTTGACAATCGTTCGATAAAAGGTTTCAGTTGTACATTTAATAAGAAAAGTTTAACGTGCTTAGTATTTAGGTCAAAAAGGACTTTAAGAAGCCTGTTAAAATTCTACGTTTTTAAATAAAACTCTAAAAGCAGTAAGGAGCTAGTCGTAAATTTTCGGCCTTTTGAACAATTATTCTGAAACCTTTGAAAATATGCGACACTACGGATAGAATTATGTTTAAGGTACAAGCCCATTTAACTAAGGGCGAATTTTTTATCAAAACTAACATAAAACAAAGAGTGTTAAACAATTACATACTTTGAAAGTTTTTAGGATAGGGTCTTTTCTAACCTAGTAAATTTAATAAATGACTAAAAACAACATAGTAGTAATCAATTTGGGTAATTCATTCCCACCAACTAGGTACTAATGCTAGTGGGACAGTAGTCCTTCCGAAATACGAAAATGAATAGAGCGGAAAGCCTCCTCTAGAAATTGTGGAATTGAGTAGCTGATGTGGTGGTGGTGGTGGTTGTTGGGGTTAGAAAGATAAAACGAACGAAATGAAGGCAGAAGATAGAAAATGATTATGAGTGGAATATTACTTGTCAAACATTTGCTGTTGACACCGGTGTCCCAAACAAACTGCAACCAATCTAGTGATATCCAATTCAGTCCAACATTTAAATATCACTGTCAGTTGCAAATATGTATCACTAGATGGCGATATGCTGCCTGTAATTTAATATTATATCATCTTCCTTTTATGGTATAAATTCTTCGCCAGTAACTTATGGAGATTGTGCTTCTGTGCGTTTCACGTCTACCAATTTCGACAATTTACTAGATACTGAAGAACTTAAATTGTTTTAAAAACATTTGTCTTTGGTACTGTACCGTATTTATCCTGTGCAGTATCAATTTAAAACCTGTATTGTAGAATTAAACATGTGAATTAAAACAACAGTGAATAATTAAGATTTTCTACAGTACACGTTCAGTGTTTTTAATTTTTCAGAAAACGTGACTTGTTTCTACGACGATTGCATGCTGTTCATGAATTGTACATACTTTTCTTTACGTAATTATTTATAAATCGTGTGCTCGCACTTTACCATAAAAGTACTACGAGTAAATTGATATTTACTGTGTCCTTGGGGCATCTGTTCTCATTGATTTCTTTCCTTATTAGGAAGCTTTTTGCGTTTTGCAAACAATCTTATTCTTCTCAGGTCATGCACTTTGCCTACACCCACTATATCTTCTGAAATACTGACCTTTAGTTTTGACCGGCACCAACAACCCACTTTTGGGTCCAGCAGATTATTAAAGCAATAAATTTTACAAAACGTCCCCGATAAATTCCGGTCCTGGCATATCTAAATTTTGATATTTTGATCACTTTTACTGCATTCGAAAGTTTATATATACGCACACACATACAAAGTTATTTATGATTGTTTTTATTATATATGCAATATAGTTATCTGCCAGGTTCGCCGGGGCATTTTTTAGAGATATCTACAAACAACCCTAAAAGATTTATTGTGTCACGCTTTACGAGAGTTACAATTAATGTCTGACATTAATGACTAAACCGTTTGCGGTGGTCTCTACTGAGAAGGTACACCATACTTAAATCATTGCTGTAATTAACAAATGTTACGATTATTTAACTCAGCGGAGTTTAAAGCTTGAAAGTGGACATTTTCGAAATTAATTAAAAGCTGTAAACTTTTGTAGAGTGGGTACCTGCAAGTGGACTGAAGCGAACTGAGGCAATGGAACACAATTTTCGTTTCATTTTATGTCAAAGAAACGTAGAAATTAAATTTCGCGGTGACTGAAATTAAAACGGAAAGCACCTGCTGGGGAGAAGGAGAATAATTACCTGTACAATTGAAAATGTCCATAATAAACATTATTTTACTAATTAAAACGTAGTCTCCCCTTTTACGGATTGGAAGTATTCTAATGCTGACATCTGCGCAGGAATAATTTTTTTTGCTTGGTTTTCATGGAGACGCCATCTTTTTTGAGTGACTCAAATATGTGACAGCCACATGGTGAGGAATCCGGGATATAGGGAGGACACTGAAGTGTTTCGCAATGAATTGGTTCCAGTGTTTTTTTGGGTCAAGACAACTGAATGAGACCGAGCGTGGCATTGAGAAGGATCACACATCGCTTAGACAAATCACGATCTTTTCGCCGAAAATTTGGGTTTGATTCATTGGGAATCTGACTGCTAATGTCCCAAAAAACAGTGGTAAGAATTTTTCCCGCAGAAAGACGAGTTTTGGATTTTCGAGGTTGTGTTTCTCCAGATTTTCACCACTCCATTCCGGCTTGTTTATACACTACAGGGTGTAATGATGCGTTCACGTCTCGTCGCAAGTGATATACAACTCAAAGATTATCTCGATATCGCGCCAAATGTCGTTTTGACTACGACCAAGACGTGGGAAACGTTTGTGCACCAATAGTTAGAGAAATGGTCATTCTCATTTTTTGGTAACGACATAATTGTGTGAATAAATTTATTCGACTTATCTACATTGTCCTGCTGACCTAATCTTCGCATCTCCCTAAAACTAGAATATCCCAAATCTTTAACTATTTGTCAACAGTAATGTAATCTAGGTCTATCTCTACTCCTTTTTTTTCTGTTTCTAATCTGTCTCTAACTAGTCCTTCATGCTTAAAATGCCCTATATTTCTTACTGATTTCCCTAGCGCCCTCTGTTCTCCTACTCTTTCTAGTACTTCCTCATTTCTAACCTATTCTTTTCCGCTGCGCCTACTGTTCACATTTTGCACCCGTACAAAGTCATGCTCCAGACATACACTTTTAACAATCTTTTTTTGAATTTCACACAGCTTTATGAAAAAAAGCAATAGGAAATGGCAGGACGCGAGTTTTACTTGTTAGTATACTGTTCCCATTTTTATTTATTATACAGCCATGAACAGCCTCTAGTCCAAAAATTCCAGGTACCTACTTTTTTACCAAAGACATGCACATCTTCTCCATGGATGAAATCCGCAGTTATTCGTTACGTTAGCAGTTGTAACTGCCAATGTAGTTACTGCAGTAAAAATGCTTTATGGGTCAAGTTGATTTAAGCACACTTTTTGTGCGAATAAAAATAGAGCATAGACACGAAGGTGGTTAGTTTTTATATTTGTGAATGAATACCATTTCACTCTTGTTATTACATTCCCGCGCTCACTTCAAACGCTAAATATTTACCTTCACTTTGAAGCTCCTTCTTGCTCGTTTATCTTGTTAACTTGTTATACATTTACATTTCTAATTCAACACGGTTTACAACCGAATAGAATATAAAAAAATCGAATCGGATTCTATCAAAAAAAGAGCTCATGTTGAAAGAAAATGTATGTATCTCGAGTGTGTTTATTTGTTCGGAAGATAATCAACTGACTTACTGAATTAACACCGTCGCTAATCTGATTAGTTAAAAAGACGGTGTGTAGATACATAGCATCTTCGTATTTCTTTTAATAGAATAATAGCATACCAGGATTAAACGGAATCGTCTTTTTCCCAACACAGCATTGATTAAAAAGAGTGATTACAGTAAAAAAAATGGAGATAATATGTAACAAAGTAATCTTATGAGAAAATAAGAGACTATTCTGCAACAGTAGTTCGAAATAAACATAAAATATAAATTAACAAAATGCCAATTTGACGGCATTACCGGAAAGCTCCGTTGGTAGCTACAAAAGACAAGAGTAGTTCAAATAACTCAGAACATTTAGGGGCCATTTTGTCATCCATACATGGGAAAGCTTTGCGTAACCAAGGCTAGTAATTTGTATAAAAAATATCTCTATTCTTTTAGATTATTTGCATCAATTTTAACGTAACTCATGATTTTGTTGTTTACGAAACTGTTAATAAATCACTGCTGATAGCTCGATAAATTTTATTTCATGCAGACATTAGACATTCTAAAATCTTGTTCAAAATTGGTCCGAACATCTGTTAGAGTTAAATAATAAATTGTACACTCCGCATTTGAAGTAATTTGTTTAGCTCAATACAGGGGTGGTTTGTTTCCAACTGGATGCCAGCCAGTTAAGGTCCTGCGTTTAAATAGTTGGAAGGAAAGCAGGAAGTGGAGTAAAAGCAGCATTGAATTGTTAGTACGTACCAGAAAGCTGTAGAGAAAGCAAATTATACAATCAGGACGGAGAGCAATTCGTTTTAACCCTGTTAATAAATGTTTTTGTATAGCCACTGTGTTTTCTTTGTCAGGTTGTTTTCTTTTTAAACGTTTTATCGAAATTGGGAAAGGGAACTCGACTGCTAACAAAAAGTTTGTTTTCTTTTCAGAAAAGCTTTAAAACCAATTCAATTTCATTAAGTAACTTTTATGAAAAAAAGAGTCTAATAAGACACTTCTTTTATCAACCACGAACACTCGGATTTTCAATTCGTATCGAAAATTGAAAATTGACAGCAATTATGAATGACGAACGCATTGAATATTTTTTGGGGGGTAAGTGATTTTTAATGAAAAGAAAACGCTGTGATGGTATACTTATGCACGAAGGCATGAAGAGATGCGGGAAATATCTAGGTAACGAGTTCAAAGGGAGAATTCCGTCTGCTCTGTTTGATATCCAGCGCTTTCACACTACATTAATTTGAGAAATTATTCTCTTCGTGCTTCCGTTGGACGCTCTATGAGAATTCTGTTCTGATAAGTATCCCAGACATTTAGAGAGTGAGATCATAAATTAAAACGTTTTTCCTTCTGGCAGTCTTCTTAAGAATGATAGAATCTCATCTCGAAATTATCTTTCGTGCTCGCTTCATTAATTTCAACCAAAACAATCACTTCTACCTGCTAGCTTAATCGTAATGTTAAATATTCTCAATGCGTCGTTAGATTTAGCGTTTGATCCTCTTATAATTATATATATATATATTATATAGTTAGTATAAGCAATTACTTATGCTCAAGTGTACGATGTGTTGCATACCTATTTACAAACGATTCCTTTAAATGTAATTTTTCAAACAATTTTTAACACAAAGAAAGTTATTAAACAAATTGTTCACAAAAGTGAATTTCGACCACTCGAAGCAATGGTGCTAAGAGTTTCGAGCTCACAGTAACTGATAAGGGGAAGACTTGTTGTATATAAACAACACATTATATACTATGATTTAAATGCTTATTCCTTCAATACTTATCCCAGTTACTTCCTAAATCTAACCTCATTTAAATAGAAATTGGAGCTAAAAGCAAAAAATGATGACTGTTAAATGCATTCTGTCTAAAAGATAATAAGAATAAAGTAAAATTTATTTCTAAAAACCACTGAAAAACTGCCACTTGACATCACAATAAATAAGTAGGTAATCATGTTCATTGTTATTGTTCATAAGAATATAAATAAAATGTTAAACATTATGGTAATCTAACTCATCAAGAAGAGGATTCCCCAGCGCTTCATAATTTCTTTGAAAGAACGATGAATAGGTAGTCGATTTTCGACATGTTTGAACCCGCTTTATGGATTCTTTCCTCTCATAGACAACTCGATTTTCAATGTATCCAAAAGAGGCACACAAATTTTGAAGGATACATTCAAACATCAAAGGCGAACGCTTTTTTATATGAGTCGGTGGCTGTTTTCGAGTTACACGACAACATGGAGTATTATCCGTATATGTCGCGAATAATTTCAACATCCAAGTGGAAGCACTCACCTAGACGCGAAACTGTGTGAACATTCCTCTCAGATACTTCTTGTTTTACATAGGATGCTTCTATGATGGAAATATGAAGTAGCTCTAAACCCCGTCACGTTTAATTACAATTAGCATATTTACCAGAACTATGTCAAGGCAACTACAGGATTACAAGTAAATTTTATTTCAGCCCAGCTGAAAACCCTTAATAGTATTCGTGACTATTTTCGGAAATGTGAGTATTTAAACTTACTTCTGATAGTCAAGACAAAATGAACACTAAAATTTGAATATAAATCACCATCAAATGATGGAATGGAATGACGTGGAAGATACAGTACACAAAAAGATCTATCAATTGACAATGACATACATACGAATGTAAAGGATTTGAACAATTCCTGATGGAAATACTGTGGATAGAAAATGTCTGAAATGAGAAGATAGTGGAAAACGTAAGAGAACAGAAGGAGCTACGGATGTCAGTAACGAAAAAGAATTAAAGAATATAGCGTTTGAAGCATGAAGGAATAGTTAGAGATATATTAAAAGCAGAAATATGAGACTAGAGAAGCAGAGGAAGGCTCACATTAGTTTACTGTTTGCAAATTGTGAGAGATGTGTGATGCTCTACTTTCGGAGAAATGCGAAAATAGACTGGGATGAAGAAAGAATGAAAGAAAGATGAAGATTGTACGATAATTTTATGGTCTTAAAATTGAGAAGTTCAGAAAGTATCTTAGGTAAATTGTAGTTGTAAAATGTTCTTAGGTAGATATTCTGGAACTTACTATTGTAAGGGAAATATCTCCACACGCGTTAAATTGATAAGGTAACGTGCCTATCACGTTGAGGTTAGCTACGCCGGGATTCGTTTCAGCAAGTAGATATCCATATATTTAAATGGACCTTGTTGGAGCATACGTAATCCTAAAATGTAGCATCGTACCACAGATGGCGTTTACCGCGCCATTTGTAGTATTTTCTAAAGCGCGCTGTTAAGACAGCAGGTAAAAGTTGGTCTGTGTTCTGTCGGAGCTGCCTGCGACGCGCTGATGAGATCCAAAAAGATCGAAATCGCGATCCGCGTCTGGCAAGAGAGGGAGAGGGACGTTTATAACCTATGAAATTCAGAGATCGTAAAAGATTCTTTCAGATTTAGATTTGTATTACCGTTACCTCTATAAACTAATTTAACTGATGCCGGTTCATCTAGGCAGGGTCTATTACCTAATAACGGTACATAACTTCACAATATTCAAAAGGAATGAAAGTATATAAAATTTACAATCAAGAATGAACGTGAACTAACATTTACAACTCTAAACAGGAGTTATGTCCTTTATGAAAAACAATTTTGCGGCTTTATCAAGCATATTCTAGGGACTCACTCTGCCAATTCAACTGGCGTTAGAAGATTTACAATTGGGCTAAACTTGGAGTTGTATAATAATAAGCTACGGCGCATAACACACAGTAAAATTAGGAC
Organism: Agrilus planipennis; assembly: GCF_000699045.2. Lineage (NCBI taxonomy): Eukaryota > Metazoa > Arthropoda > Insecta > Coleoptera > Buprestidae > Agrilus > Agrilus planipennis. The sequence goes on from NW_020442468.1 coordinate 1,510,716, forward strand.
GAAGTAAACGGGGTACCGCAAGACAAATAACATTGCGAAGCTAAAGTTATTAGCGAAGTTCTTGTTGCAACGAACTCGTTATGTATTGTAATGCGATCGTTTCATACAATGAAGAGACTAAGAACTATGTACGATACAAACGTTTAAGTCTCACGTCAGCTAAGATCCCCTCTGGAAGCAGCATAATACATTTATGATGTAAATATGACAAAACAATGGTAAATTCAGATTTGTCATTTTATTTCGGAATGATGGGACGCACTAAAATCGGACCGAGCGGCATGGCCTACAGGTTAAGACCATTGCTTAGCATTCGGGAGGACGCCGGTTCGATTCCGAGTCCGCGTCTGCCTTGGTTAAAGTTTTTCTGTGGTTTCCTTCGACCACTTAGGCAAACGCTGGGGCAATAATATTCCACAGATAATCTTTCACTCTCTTCTGTCTTCATTTCGTCCGTCTCATCTTTCTCACCCGAACCACCACCCACCCATTTCAATGGTTCCTGAAAGCAGGCTGAAGAGGGCCTTCCGCCCTACCTTCCGGCATAGTCCGGAGGGACTGCCCGCCCACCAGCATTACTAGCTGGTGGGAATGAAACACCCAAAAGTTTTTTTTGTTACTGATCGGACCGAGCGGCATGGCCTACAGGTTTAGACCATTGCTTAGCATTCGGGAGGACGCCGGTTCGATTCCGAATCCGTCTGCCTTGGTCCAAGTTTTTCTGTGGTTTCCCTGGACCACTTAGGCAAATGCTGAGGCAGTATTGTTCCACAGATAATCTTTCATTCTCTTCTGTCTTCATTTCGTCCGTCTCATCTTTCTCACCCGAACCACCACCCACCCATTCCCACGATTCCTGAAAGCAGGCTGAAGAGGGCCTTCCGCCCTACCTTCCGGCGTAGTCCGGAGGGATTGCCCGCCCACCGGCATTACTGGCTGGTGGGAATGAAACACCTAAAAGTTTTTTTTTTAGTTACTGATCGGCAAACATCATATGGTCATTTGCCCTTTTTCCGAAAACGTATTTTTTAATGTACGAAACGTGAACATAGATGTACACGTAAAGGCAATTTTGGTAAAAGTGCTAATGTGCAGCTTTATACATACAAGGTTTTTAACATGGCACTAAAACAAAGGTGCAGTGTGAGGGAGTTCGTGGTTCGGGGGACGGGCTCCCTCTATTATTGCATTCACCTATGAGAATTATGATGTACAAAACAATGCCCTCAAAGTTTAATAACGGAATACCTTTGCTTTTTACGTTCACCGTACATGAAAAGAATCACCTTTACCATAACATCACGCGGTCGTATTTCATTATTGACTATAAGTAGTTCTTCCCACCTATCAGCTATTGTGAGCTCGGAACTGTTATCACCATTGCTTCGTGTGGTCGAAATTCACTTTTTTGGACAATTTGTTTAAACCCTTTGTGTTAAAAATGGTTTTAAAAATTAAATTTAAAGAAATTGTTTGTAAATAGGTATGCAACACATCGTACACTTCAGCATAATAAATTGCTGATACTAACTACGTAATGCTACTTTGCCCTGTGCTGAAAGCACTCATAATTTCTTTTAGCATAGGGAAATTTTCTACCCTTAAAAATAAATGTAAACACAAGAACTATACCGAAATAATTTAATAATAACTAGTTCTTCCCCCCTATCAGTCACTGTGAGCTCGAAACTGTTAGCACCATTGCGGCGAGTGGTCGAAATTGAACTTTGTGTTAAAAATTGTCTGAAAAATTAAATTTAAAGGAATTGTTTGTAAATAGGTATGAAACACATCGTACACTTCAGCATAAGAAATTGCTGATACTAACTACGTAATGCTACTTTGCCCTGTGCTGACATTTTTTTATATATAATATTTAAGTAATACAAATTAGGACAAACGACCTATTCCAATGCAACCTAAATTCAAATTTTTATTAGATGGGTGTTTTGCTATACTTACTAAATTATTATTGCTATTATTCTCCAGTAGAATTACCCGGCAGCAGTTTTGCCACTTCGAGGGATTTATCCCGATTCGAGGGATTTTTGACGTTCTCGAGGGATAAAGGGATTTTTCCTTATTTTTGCGGGATTTTTTGTAATTTGCCATTTTCTGGTTGGTTTTGTTTGATTTTGTTGACCTGATATTATATTATGAAGGCGCTCATTTTTCTAATTGTAAACGTAAAATTTTGTCAGCTATAATCGTATAATGCTGTACGATGAAACGGTTGATATACGACGGCGACGTGCGTTCAAGCCTACTGGTGCAGCCTGCAGGTACCTG
>NW_020442468.1:1513907-1560022 GCF_000699045.2 Agrilus planipennis
AATTTAAGAACAAAGGCTTTCACGGCCGGAATCCATAGTAGAATGAAGATTCGGGCTATAGGGCCGTGGTCTAAGTGAACTATTCTGTCCAGACGTTTCGTCAGCTACTGCGGCTGACATCCTCAGTTCGAGACTTCGAGATATAATCACGTTGTCAACGCAGCCTGAAAGCACTCATAATTTCTTTTATATATAATATTCGTAAAAAATTATTGTCACATGACGGGGAACTTTTGAATCTGACTTTACAGTGGCAATTTTTAAATTACTTATAAATATGTTTTGTATGCTTAGTCTTGGGTCTGGGTTCGAACCAGTAGAGGTAGCTGTAATAAGCTAACGCGCAGTAACAAAGCACCCTAAATAACTTGAACTCATTTCAAAAGCGTTCAATTCACCAACCGTGATAGAAACGTTCAACCATTAGGAACCCACTCGGGAAAAACGACGACGAAAATCATGACAAAACTCCACCGATAAGATAAGGGTGTAGTTCCAGAAAACTTTTAAAAAGTCTCGTAAAGGTTCCTTCCATTTTCTCCGTTTAACGAGTTCGCGAAACGTATGGTCGCAATTCTATCACAACAAACATCAAATTGCCAGCTGAAATAGCTAAAATGTCGTCCTAACGATTTCATTAGAGGTAAATTGTTGCAGTCTTGGCACAGTTTAATGAGCCTTGTGGTTCTCCACTTGTTCAATACTTGACGACACGTCATCCGCATCATTTAGTGAGATAGCAACGTCAAATGCAGAGGGATGAAAGAGGGATGAATGTGATCAACATAAGTCTTCATATCTCAACGACTACAACGACGACATCGTCAATGACAGTTACGATAAGGGAAGTTTATTTGGCTTTTCACAAATTTAATTACATCCCCGTTATTTATACATATATATACACCGGTTCTGGAATGGTTTCCAGGCTGACGACGACAAGAGCTGTTGATGAGATTCATTCTGATCGATCCTTTGTGATCGTCGTCAGTCCTTTGAATCATTTGAGATTATTAGGAAGGTGTACTTGTCTGTCTGATATTTACTTATTCTCTTCGAGAGATTTCAATTAGATTCTTCAACTTCTAGGCTGTTAAATAATGGCGCGGAAAATTGCTCCATGCCGTTTCACACTGCGAGTCATTATAACGAAATCGTTTCATACATTAGATAGATTTAGTACAACGAAATCGTTAGATATACGAGGGTGGATTGATAAGTTTCCGGCCTGACCAAGAAAAACAAGGTTTTTAAAATTTTTTTTTTTTATTTCTCAACATAATCTCCTCCAAGGCTGATACATTTCTCATAGCGGTGTTACAGTCTATTAATGCCATCTCTATAGACTGATTCGTCAAGCTCCTCAAAATAACCATTTACAGCTTCGATTACTTCTTCATTGTCCGCAAATCTCTTACCGCCAAGCCATTTTTTGAGATTAGGGAACAGAAAATAGTCACTCGGGGCTAGGTCTGGAGAGTAAGGAGGGTGCGGCATCAATTCAAACTTTAGATCGTTGATTTTAGCCGTCGCAACGATTGACGTGTGCGCTGGTGCGTTATCGTGATGAAACAAGATTTTTTTCTTCGCCAGATGAGGTCGTTTAATTTTCACCTCGTGGCTCAAACGTTGCAATAAGTCTGCGTAGTATTGACCAGTGATAGTATTACCCTTTGCAAGGTAATCAATGTATATAATACCTCTTGCATCCCAAAAAACAGTAGCCATAACCTTGTTCGCCGAAAAAATTGTTTTTGCCTTCTTTGGAGTTGGTTCCCCTGGTCCAATCCACTGTTTAGACTGTTCTTTGGTTTCAGGAGTGTAGTGGTGGACCCACGTTTCGTCAACGGTTACGAATCGACGCAAAAATTCGCTTGGATTACGCTTATACAATGACAAATTTGCGGTAGAAATGTTTTTTCGAATCAATTTTTGGTCGACTGTTAGCAAACGCGGCACCCATCTTGCACAGAGCTTTTCCATATGCAAATGTTGGTGCAAAATATGTTGCACACGTTCATATGACATCTTACAGGTCTCAGCTATCTCACGCACTTTCAATCTGCGGTCTCCCAGCACTATTTGATGAATTTTTTCGATCATATCTGGAGTTGTGACCTCAACGGGGCGTCCTGAGCGAGGCCCATCAGAGGTGCTCACACGACCCTTTTTAAACTCGGAAACCCACTGCTTAACGGTTGAATATGACGGGGAGGATGTCCCCAGTGTTGAGTCCATCTCTTTTTTAATTTCCTTCGGCGTTAACCCCTTCAAATAAAAGTATTTGATGACAGCATGATTTTCCTGCTTTTCCATTTTTACGAAAACCACAGAGGCGTCTTGTTCAGCGTGCTGTCAAACCTACACTAGCAAGGAGATCGGGCTGAAACTATAGCTACAAGCTATCCAAGGATGGTACTATAGAATGTCACCTCAAGGTAGGCCTAGTGGCGTCATCTCTTGGTTAGGCCGGAAACTTATCAATCCACCCTCGTATGTAGTACAAGATTCATCAAACAATTTTGTTCGATTGTTGATTCAATCAATCTCTTACTCCTAATATATTTAGAGTACTATCAATTTGCAAAAGGATGAGGGCCAATAAGACCGTTTTTTAGCTTATAAAGCACATTTGTATTGTTACTAAACTAATATGAATTTAAGAACAATGGCTTTCATGGCCGGAATCCATAGTAGAATGAAGATTCGGGCTATAGGGCCGTGGTCTAAGTGAACTATTCTGTCCAGACGTTTCGTCAGCTACTGCGGCTGACATCCTCAGTTCTAGTGCTGCGNCCTAATATATTTAGAGTACTATCAATTTGCAAAAGGATGAGGGCCAATAAGACCGTTTTTTAGCTTATAAAGCACATTTGTATTGTTACTAAACTAATATGAATTTAAGAACAATGGCTTTCATGGCCGGAATCCATAGTAGAATGAAGATTCGGGCTATAGGGCCGTGGTCTAAGTGAACTATTCCGTCCAGACGTTTCGTCAGCTACTGCGGCTGACATCCTCAGTTCGAGACTTCGAGATATAATCACGTTGTCAACGCAGCACTACCACTGAGGATGTCAGTCACAGTAGCTGACGAAACGTCTGGACGGAAAAAATTACTATATCATAGGTCTTATTGGCCTTCGTCCTTCAACTTATTTATGACGAAATAATCATAACGACCCTATGTTGTACCTATTTGGAGTTTCCAATTTTTAATGAAGTCAGTCATGAACATATTCGTCTCAAAACAGTCGATTCATTGTGATGATACGAAACATTAAAATATTGATACCATCTCGAAAATGGTTCATTTCAAATAAAAAGACCTCTTGGAAAATATTGAATAATTTTCGAAAGACGAATAATGAATTTTATTATACATTTATTCCCGAAAGACTAAGAATAATTTAGAAGAAAGAAAAATACACAAGTGCAGAAGTATTGGAAGAAAACAAGAAATGTCCAAATTAGTTCGATACCTACGAGGTGGACTTGACAAATGATGACAATTTATCACATAAATAAATAAACTGACAAATGTTTCTCGAAAATAGTAGAAGAAGAAACGAGTTGAGCATAAAAAAGAACATCGATTTAATGATACTTCAGTTGCCTCTGTTGAGAATTGTATACAGGCATCTACATTCATGAAAGTTTTGCAATCGTAAATAGACGTAAAATAAGGAAAGATAATGACGTAAGTATTATCACCTAATTAAGGGTTCATAATTCTTTTAAAATCAACTAATTCAAATACTGAACCCCTTCTTATCGTATTACTTTTATTACTTTATTATTTTGCTTGTAGTTCATTTGCATCAAATATGTCATATTTAACCTTCAGTTGGTGTTTTGGCGGCAATATCAAACTGTTTTTCATCTGATTATCACTTTTCTGATGAAAATCAATGTGCAGTCATTATCCTAAATCCTTCAGCCTTGAAATCGGTTGAAGACTCACACCTTCCTATCTTAAGATTAACTAAGTGATTCGACCATGTGCTTTTTTTGTTTGATGTCCCTGCCGCTGCTTCCATGTTACTTGCCTTTCTGAGTATAGAAGATGATGTAATTTCCTAATTTCACATCTTTACAATCCCAATCAACTTTCAAAAATTTTAATGGCTATTGTGTTGGAGAAAATCAAAAAAATTGCAGATCAAATTCAAATTGAATTCCAAAATTCAAAAAGCAATTGAATTATGAAGGTTCTGTTGCTAATATTCTGATCGTGAGGAAATATCTATCGTTTGCATATCTCCCATAACGCTCACACGATCACAATTTCTGATGCATATTCGGATGGATATTCCGTGATACATAGAGAAATGGAAAATGAAATTTGGTAGCTAACAGAAATTCGACATCGTTTGCAATAGAGTTGTTCATTCCTTGGAAATATCTATGTATACATTGTGAAATCTCGTAGGTAAGAATTTTTATCTGAGATGTCGGTAAAACGAGTCAGCCTGAGGCTCGTTATTGAAACAAAATCGACAGAGCGTACACTAGAAAGCAACGAACTCTACAAAGAGAATAAAGATCTCGGAAACGATAAGATATCAACGCCCGAACGCTTTTGTAATATTGTTCGTGCAATTTCGTCTCGAAAAATAGAGAACCACCCTTAAATGGAACCTGATGAATAGCTATCGCTTTTAAATGCTCATTAGAACTTTCAAAGTTAAGGCATGCAATTTAAGTTGGAAAGTAAAAACTACAGTGCGGAGATACATACATACCTGCTTGGGGTAGCAATTGCGAAAGCATCGGTGAGTTTAATAGTGGATTGAACAGCAGCCTTAACTAATTAAACCAAGTTTTAAATTGAAGTAATTACTACCACCAAGTTGTTCGTAATCTATTTCACTGCAACTCGTTGACATATCTAAATAAAAATCTGAGGATCAACTTACTGAACAAAATCTACGAATATCTATCTTCATTGCTGCTAATAAAACTGAAATCAAATGTTTTTTCAAAAACGACGTATTCTCCAATATGTTCAAATTTTTGGTTTAAGCAGACAACACAACACTCTAATGTTAATTTCAAAACAAAATTTTTCAATTCTCCGAAATTGTTTCAATTTCATATCCATTGTCTAAAATTTAATATTCATATGATTTTCCCATTTGGAAGATCTTGGATTCATTAACACCAGTAAGATTAAAATCCTCAAACACCTATGTGATTAGAAGCTCTCTGTAACCATTAGGTACTTGCTCCAACAAGGATTCGTCCCCCTTCAATTCTGCATACAATTTCACATCAATTTCTTGTAAGTACCATAAATGTTCATCAAAAGTCTGTCCTTCTTGTTTCGATTTCAGCATTTTGATGTTTAATATTCGAAGTAAAATTCCTTTTGTTGTTCATACAAAGGTTCAAAGAAGAAGCAGATCCTCCTCTCATGCAGTCACTTAGATATTATTGTTCCGAGTAAAAGACAAATTGTTAAACGTCGCGGCTCAAGATCTAAGCTTAACTTTGCGAAAAGTGATGGGACAATCTAAGCTCACGTTTTCAAGGAGGTAGGCGGACAAGAATTTATTAATAATTGTAGCGAAGTCGCCGGGAGAACGGAAGTTGATTGTTCTACAGTTAAATCCCTTTGCCTTTGTTTTGTACGTTCTGCATCAGTCTTGCCCACGAGTAGGTACGTAAATTTCATGACTTTAAGCTAAAAGGCTCATTGTCGTAGTCACAAGACGAATAAACTGCGTACGAGTGAAACTTATAGTCTTTAGACATTGATGAATTTTCAATTATATGAAGAAAAAGTGGCAGAACACTTACGTGGGGTAATCAAACAATAGTAACACTTCATTCTTTTATTTTGTTTCATCCTCTTCAAGGTAATCCCTTTTGAATGAAGTACAGTGAAGTATACGTCCTTTCCAGTTTTTAAAACAGTTGTTAAAGTCAATTCCCTGAATGGCCCTCAAACTTTTCTTCAGGCCAGGCTTTTAGGTGATATCATGAGGATCTCTAACTGTCAATCGACGATTTTTTATCCCCAACTTCCTTGGCGTACGTTTACAGGCAATCTCTGCGTTCGTTGAACAACTTGTACCAATCAAAAATACTTGTTCTGGACAGGGTGCTACCAACTTCAGAATATAAACGAATCAGTCTTCAAATTAATTTTTTATGACTATGCTTTGATAGCTTCACAGAGCCCTATTACAGTTTCTAGGACATTTTTTTAGAAATACCTAATCAGTAGGCCCCTTCAGACGTATAAGTTTTTTCCTTGAGGTAATTACCAAAACCTGATTGGAAAGTTTAAATTAATTCCATTAGTTTGAAAGAATAGAGAAGCCGATTGTGAAATCCTGTCAGTAATACCTTAAACGTCCCGCCGCGTCTGCCATAAAGTTTCTAAAAGTCGTTTCAGATTTTAAAGCTGCAGATATTGAAACTTGAGTACCTCTCAGAAGAGTTGTTCAGTGGCCTTCCGCAAAATCCCCCTAAAAGCACTCCGGGATTGTTTTACTTCACTTTAAAAGGTTTCATTCGATCGAAATTACGAACGATAAAAATATTTTACCCTCTATATAGACCCAGGGACGTATTTATTTAAATTAAGGATATATTTCTGGCGCGGTATCTTTAAAACTGCTTCGGATTATAATCCATAAAATGACAAACGAAACTCTGCAAATATTTGAGTTTAAGTCGGTTTCGTTGTGAGCAAATTTTGCTGGATTTATACACGGGATTCGCTTAGTAGTCCAAGTTTGAATTTTACAGAAATGAGTTCGAATAATGGGAAAAGAGGATTACGTTTCTAAGCAAAAAACACATTTAATTTTGGTATAATAGGTAACTCACGCTTAAAGCTTATTTGAAAAATACGACACAATGAACTATCTAATGGTCTATGATACTCATGTTGCATCTGGAGTGCCTCAGGGTTCTCACCCGGGACCGTTCCTATTTATATATTCATAAGATCGTCAGTCCTAAGACTGGTTGGACACGTACCTCTACTCTTTCCTATCCTGAGCTAATCTTCGCATTTCCTTAAAGTAGAACAACAGTAATCTAATCTAGGTCTAACTCTACCCCTCCTAACTTCCGTTTCTGCCTCTAATATGTCTCTGACTAGACCTTCATGCCTGAGAAGGTGCCCTACTAACCTATCTCGCCTATTTCATATTGACTTCCATAGAGTCTTCTGTTCTCCTACTCTTTCTAATACCTCTTCATTTCTAACCTCTATCCACGGTATCCTCATCATTCGTCTAAAACACCACATTTCGAACGTTTCTAACTTACATCTTTAACAACCTTTTTCCACTGTCTAAATTAATCGTTCGCGAACATAGAAGTGACTTCTTTTTATTGAAGGCGACTCTACCCTGCGCTATCCTCTACTTTACATCTCTACTACTCCTTTATTCGCTCCAAAAATGTTTAATCTGGACATAGTGTTTTTCTGATTATAATTTTAATTTAGATTTCCAACTGCAGAGTGAACTAGTAACTAACTTTTACGATGATCCTGGTATTTCGTACAGATTTATTCATTGAACATTTTCGGGACCTTAAATGTAGATTTCACTTAGTGTTCCGGGCTTCCAATTGCAGTAAAATTTCACATTATTTCGATACGCGTTTATTACCTCACGCTTTCTTTTCTGGCTTCGTCGAGAAACAAAAGATTCCTTTTTATTATCCAATAAAGCGTTTACCGCCTGAGCCTAAATGAGAAAAATCGACAGAAAGAAGGCAAGAAAAGAATAAAAATCTATTAGGTTCATCGCAATTCAAATCGGCAAAATGCTGACAAAGATCAAAATTGTATCTACGGTTTAGCCCTAAGGACAGCTCTTTCTTTTTACCTCAGTCCCCAGGTATTGAGTGGATTTAAACGAAATATTAATCTTCCGAGTTACTCATGTGTAAAGATTGATTTTGGTTGAAGATGAAATCACCATCAAAGGGGCTAAATTACTATTTGTGGCACTGCAACATTATTGTATTTTCCATTAATCCACTTTTGTAATAATAGCCCAAATCCTATAACGGTTATTGCAAATTTGGGAGCACAATTAAGAAAGTATGAGGTTTAAAATATAAAATAAATGTCAAAAAATGTGGAAGTAAATCGCATTCGTATTATATCCTATATCCAACCTAGGCGTTTCTCTGTTTTCACTTTAGGGTTATTTTTAGTAACTCTGCACTCCCCCCCTTAACACGCGGCTACGTAATAAGCTTTACGTTGCTATTTAATAGTGACAGTAGTTAAACGTGCTATCTACAGGTGTTCCAATCTTCTTCCTATGTCTAGTGAAGTTGAGCGGGACTCAATGGAGTTGTAATTTACCCTGCTTTGCCTGGGTGGCGGAAACGCGTCGATTCTCCATTGAAATGTTGGTTTCAGCCGTTACGCCGTTTGACATGCGATTATAATTAAACGTCTCGCTAGTCTCGCATTTACAACAATAAATATAAAAGCGTCTACTTTAATCGTGGTACAATCCACCAACTGGTGTCAAAAAGAAATAATGAAAATCTCAGGAAACAGCTAGTACCTACAACTGACAATAGGCGAATGAAAAAGAAAAGGTTTTGTTTGATATCGAACGACTTCATAACGCCATCAAATCTGTATGTTATTATTAAATGATGCTATTCAGAAAGCTCTACGCCATAAGCCGTCAATTAATTTAACTATCTACAGCTTAACCATCGATTATTATTTTGGGTACCAACTACCTTTGACAATCGCAGTTTAATAGTTGACCTTTCGTGTACATTGTGGACTACGAAAGTTTAAGTGACTTTTATGAAAATATAAATAATTGGAAAATAACTTCAAACAGCTGGAATTAAATGGATTTCAATATTGTATCTAGTTATGGTAATATATCACTATTTACTATCATTGCGTGTTGACAGAGTTAAATAAGGTCGATATTCAGTAGAAATTGCTGACTAGGAACTTATATTGTTGGGATGTTCAAAATTGGCATAATCCGCAATAAAACTGTGGCATTTACTTTCTTCTTTCAACTTACTAACTAAACTAGAGCGGTTGCTGAAAGAATCCCTACTTAAACATAGGGAATATCGTAAACATAGACCGAGCGGCATGGCCTAGAGGTCTAGACCATTGCTTAGCATTCGGGAGGACGCCGGTTCGATTCCGGGTCCGTCTGCCTTGGTCCAAGTTTTTTCTGTGGTTTCCTTGGATCACTTAGGCAAATGCTGAGGCAGTAATATTCCACAGATAATCTTTCATTCTCTTCTGTCTTCATTTGGTCTTNACCGAGCGGCATGGCCTAGAGGTCTAGACCATTGCTTAGCATTCGGGAGGACGCCGGTTCGATTCCGGGTCCGTCTGCCTTGGTCCAAGTTTTTTCTGTGGTTTCCTTGGATCACTTAGGCAAATGCTGAGGCAGTAATATTCCACAGATAATCTTTCATTCTCTTCTGTCTTCATTTCGTCCGTCTCATCTTTCTCACCTGAACCACCACCCACTCCTGAAAGCAGGCTGAAGAGGGCCTTCCTCCCTACCTACCGGCATAGTCCGGAGGGACTGCCCGCCCACCAGCATCACTGGCTGGTGGGAATGAAACACCCAAAAGTTTTGTTTTTCGTAAACATAGAATAGAGATGTCAGGTAGGAATTGCAGGGGACACTAATAAAAAAAAACACCAACATGGCACCAGTCCATTCTTACAAATAAATTATTGCGAACTTTACCAATTTTGATAGCCCCAACTGTATTGACAAGACTTTGATGTTCAAGATCTTACCTTTGCAAATGGAGTAACTGCTTAAAGACGTTGTTCTCGTTGGAAGAGATGCAATGTGCCCCCTGCAGTGGGGACACAATTCCCCACTGTTACGTTCTGCTCGAGCCCATCTATTAATTACCGGCGGTGGAAGTGGCGGGGGTGGTGGTGACGGACTTGCTGACGGAGTAGACCAACTTTGGGACCGGGCAGATTGGGCACTTTCTCTAAGGTGCATCTGCATCAAACAGAAATTTCGTTAACAAATATTGAACCATTGCTCAATTGTCAGAAAGATTTTGGAGCACTCTCGAATTTTTCAATTAAGGTTCTAAATACACAAACGTTTTATCACTAAATTGTATCTCTGTATTTTATAGGATAAAAAGGTAATCTGTCGATCATCATTGACGGTATCGCTAAACGACAAGACACGGGTGAAAACAATTTTGTCGGCCGCTGTATTGTTAAATTCTCTGTCCCACTAATTCCTTTAATCCAGTGGATGTCATGTTGTAGTCGCTGTAATATTTATTGAATTTCGAATAGGTTTTTGTGTTGGACACAGTGACTTCAAAAGGCGGCAGTATTAAAGAGATTACACGGCCACTCTACATCACTGTCACTTTTAGCACGGGTTTTAACATGTATCACGTGCACCGTGGAACGTGTATGTTGGCTAGATGAATAAATAGGTGGCTTACAAGACACGCTGAGCTTAATCTTAAGCGGCAGAGATTTAGCACCGTCTGGTCTCGAAATTATGCCGAGCCACAGCGTAAAAATTAGGTCATGTGCTTGTTTTAAAAAGAAAACGAAATTGACCAGAACTCAGTCAGATTCTCAGTTATCCCAAGCTGGGAAACAATCAAATTTCTTTAATTTCTTCAAAGTTTCTCATTGTTAATAATGATTATACATTGGCTTTGACGATTCTGTGACCTCCACAGTTAGGTACGTATCATCGTTGTTGCTACTGTCACCTCTCGTAGCTTAGTGATAAAAGCACCGATGCGTGAAGTCAGAGACCTGGGTTCGATTCCCGGCAAGGGCGCGACAGCAGTAACAATTTTTCCTCTTTAATTTGAAGATATTGTAATGAGTAAAATTAATATAAACTTAATTGCTTTTTATCATTTAGCGGACTTTTCTCTTCCAAAAAACTTTGTAAAACCACTGACTAGTCAACTTTTGGCAAATAAACACAAACAAAATAGTATTATTGATAAAATAATTAACAATATCTTGAGATAAGTCATTTGTTGAAACAATTTAAAAGATGCAAAACATTTCCTTTAAGTTTTGTAGTTAAATCATTATCAAAGAGCTTCTGCAAAAACATCTTACGTCAGATTTATTAGTAAGTCTTTTTGTGAACTTAAGCATTTCTTAGTTCTCAGATCTGATCAAGTAATAGACACGTGAAGTGTATGGTTAATGAATTGAAGAACAAACTTGACCGAATTGACAGCAAAACACACGAGATTGAATTACAGTATTGAAAAGAAAGATATAGAAATGAATATGACAGAGTAGCAGAAGACAAACTTTATACATAAAATATTGATACTGATACAAAAACTAAAGCAATCAGGAAGTAACTTCAGTAAATAACTTCAGCGTTACTCAAAAACAAGCCAAGAACGCGGAAGGCAGAATTGTTTCCACCACTTACCCACACGGAATGAGACGATTGTTACAACGTCTGGAAGTAAGTGTTTTTATTTTTCAGGAAAAACTTGGTTTGAAGAATGGCTACAAAATAAATCGTCATGTTTCCAATTCCTTTTGTTGTTTAACGACGATATAAAAATTTTCAATCGAAGGAAATCTATTTATTGAAAGCAATATTTTATACTTGTACTTGTAAAATCAATATCTTGCACTTATATAATATTTGGACACAATGTTGTCGGTATTCTATCGTTTAATTCTCAATTCTCAATCAAATTATTGTTAGATACTCATCTTGCATCTAATGATGCGTCAAATACGACAATACTCAACCCTCTGGGCTTGTATTTTTGATGGTGTTAAATACGTCCATAAACAATGTATTGTTATAAAAGGTACTTCTCTGTTAATTTTCAATACAAATCTCCATGATCCTTAAGGTCTTCTAACAAACTTTGCCCGTTACTTGTAATCAACCTGTCAAAGAAAATGTTGGAAACTGCGCCGCTGTTAACAAAAAATGAGGATATAAATCTATCCGCCTACATCTTATAAATGCGATAAAGATCATTATTTTTTTGGGCAGATTTGATGGTTTTTCTGGCCAAAAGGAACACGGTAAACAGCCTAATAATGGTACATAATAATACATCTTATCCGTTAAGTGCTCCAACCTCTAGCCAAACAGACCAAGAGAGCAAAGTTTAGCAGCATCTCGAATTTCTCGTTTATTTTCCGCGACGAAATTTCTAATACGAACACCAGGGGCTTAAAAAATCGACATACGGAGCAGTAAATGTGCTCATCATTTTCTTTGACGTCTGAAGTAAATAAAAGCGCACCCCCCAAACCTATTATTTCTCAGGGAAAGGTCCTGGAACGATAATACGTGAACATTGTCGACGATTTTCCTTTAAAGGATTTGCTCTTTCACCTTTTGGTAGATGGAATCTTAGAAAAACGATTCTTATTCTTTTAGCATTGGGTTTGATTGGACTTTACCTTACTCTACTACAAGGAGGTAGAGGAAGCTCAAAACTGGCTCCCCTTTTATGAAGAACAGAGGTCAATAACTTATCGGAATTTCATCTTTCGCCTTTTGTAGGATGAATTTCAGAAAAACGTTTGGCTTGATGTATTTTATGGTTTAGTACGAAAAGGTAACAATCTTTTTTTGAGAAAAAAAAAACAAAACTGGTTATCCCGTTTTAAGGAAGAGGTCGATAACCTACCTTTCCTTTAATATTTCTGATGGCTGGTTTATAAAGTTTTAGGTAAGTAAATTGTTTTAATAAGAATATTGGTTGGTTGGATGTTTTCCTGACGCGTTCGAAAATAAACGCCCTAAAGCCACGAAAGAAAGAAAATTTAGTTTCAATCTTCTATGTATTTTCCTACAAAAAAGTATGTCGGAAGAACAGACAACCATTCGAACCACCTTGCAACCACCTCTGTAATAAACGATAACAAATTTAATTTCCAACCCAATATCTTTATCTATTTGTCGGCTCTCGAGAACGCGTACAAATATTTGCTCCAAAATATTGAAAGACGAAGGTGATGGATCCAGGATAAGGCTATATAACTGCCGTTACGGATTCCGAAGTTTTATTATCTCTAGTCTTTGTTGGAAAATTTTACCTGGGGAGAGGAAATCAGTTTCCATGAAAAATAATTTCTGTCAAATGTACCATAATTCTCTAACGTAAACATATGTTCCATATACAGGGTTTGTCCGGAAAGTAATAGGACTCAGTCGGTTTAAAAAAATTTATTGAGCCAATCGTTACAATTCTTTAAAAACTTTCAAAATAGGCTCATTTTGCGTCGATGCAGCGTTGCCAGCGCGATTTCCAAGCATTGAAGGCGTCACGGAAGGCATTCCCCGGAATAGCCTTAAGAGCCGCGGTGCATGCTGCGTGGATCCCCTCTGTCGTCTCAAAATGCTTGACTTTTATCGGCCTTTTCCGGCGAGCAAACAAAAAGAAGTCCGGGGGGGGGGCACATCTGGGGTGTAGGGCGGCTGCGGAAGCGTTGGGATGCCGGCCTTGGTCAGGTAGCTGTCCACAAGAATGGCGGTGTGAGCCGGGGCGTCGTCGTGGTGCAACTTCCAGTCGGCTGCGATGTCTTGTCGGACCCGATTGACCCTTCGTTTGAGTCTCTTGAGCACTTCCACGTAAAACTTGGCGTTGACGGTTTGTCCAGGAGGAACAAATTCATGGCGGACGATGCCTTTCATGTCAAAAATGACAATGAGAATCGTTTTCACTTTGGATTTGCTCATTCTTCCCTTTTTTGGGCGAGGAGACGCCGGCGTGTGCCACTCGGAAGATTGCCTCTTTGTCTCGGGATCATACTCAAAGATCCATGACTCGTCACCTGTGATTACGTTATTCAAAAATTGGGGGTCACTTTCACACGTTTCAATTTTCTTGACACACTTCCACTCGCCGCAATTTCCGGTCGTCAGTGAGCACTTTTGGGACCATCTTCGCGCACATCTTGCGCATGTTCAAATGCTCCGTCACAATGTCATGAACCCCAGATTTTGGTAAATTTAATATCTGGGCAATTAAACGAATACTTAGTCGACGGTCTGAGTTCGAAACGATCTTCATCAGCGACCTCTTCCCGGCCCTCTGAAAAGGCCTGGTACCACTGAAACACACCACTTCTTGCTAAAGCAACATCTGGGTAAGCCTACTTGATCATATCAAACGTCTCTGTCGCAGATTTACCGAGTTTCACACAAAATTTAATCGCGTACCTCTGCTCTAACGAACGCTGCATTTTCGGCTTGCACCACTCACAGAAACACGTCGTACGAAAAAGCCTGTTCTGACTCTCCAGGTGCTCGGAGACAACTCACCAGTCACTTGTTCGTTAGCTAGGAATGCCCCCTACTGAATCCAGTCGGTGCGCGCACGCTCCGAAGTACAGTCGCGGCGGAAGAAAATCAGTCCTATTACTTTCCGGACAAACCCCGTATATTTATTTATTTCAATTAATTAATATCGGAAGCAGGTAAATCTATTTTCTCATTTTTGATCGCCTAACCTCAAATATTTCCGAAAATCTTCAGTGTATGGCCCTAATTAAATTGACCTAACCTAACCCGAGAACTGAGCTACTATTTAAAAGGAAATTGACCGTAGAGGAGATCGAGTGTGTTGTCGGTTGGAATGAATAGATTTGCTAACGATGCAATGGGCGGGTAAAATAACTGCAGAGTCGTTAAAGGCGATTTTGAACGCTCTCCGCGGTCGAAGGATCGAAGTCATCTATCGAAAGGCGCTTACAATGGAACGAAATCTGAATACGACGTACTTGCAAAGGCCGATCTTTTGAAATTCACGGACGCTTCATCCGTCGATGATGATTTGTTTTTGCTTGCATGCAGTTTGGATAACAAAGGCGCACCGGTCATAAATATAGAGCAGCGCAAACCTGACGACATGAAAATTTACATTCTGGCGTAATCGTAGGTACATTGAAATCGATAAATAATAGTATGCATCATAATATCATAACTCTATTCCTTAACAACAAAAATTATCAAAACTTTAGAACCCAAAGTTTTATTGATCATATTAATAAATTATAGACAGTGGCTGTTCACCTAAGAGCAATATTCACTATAAGAAACAATTGCCCAAAAAGGTTGACCAAATCCCACTTGATCTACCAATGAATCACTAAGTTGTCAAGAAACGAATTATGACCGAAATTATGGCCCAGAAAAGGGGAGTTCGATATACGCTAAAGCCATTCTAACGTCTTCATAAATTGTTTTCATTGTTGGCTTCATTCGATCGTTCAACCCCTCTATCGTTGCCATTTTTAAAAGCAACAGAAATACGATAGAGGTAAAGCTATTTCCAGAAAATTCAACAGACAGGTACCTATCGTGATATCTTTAGAAAGATACGACTCTAGATAGTTTCTTGTGGATTCAACGTTTCGAGAACCCTTATCAGTTATTAGTAAATGTAGAGCCACACTTTTCTCCTTGTCGTAGGTGCACAAGTTACCCTCAAAAAGCTCGCAAGAGGTAGCTCTCAAAGGTAACTTTGTCATGGAACCTCAAGCCTTTAAACTGACTTTAAGTTGACCGAGACAAAGTACAAATTTACCAATCAATATCTTCACCACTTCGTCTCTTCTTAACTGAGTATGTGGAATGTAATTTTCAAGTTCCACCTCGAATGGATCATAGGGTTCCAGATTATATAAAATATAATGAGATAATCGGAAATTAAATCTAGATTTAGAACGTAATTTAATATCAGCTGTGTAAGGTCCTTTGGTAAATTCTGCATAAAAAGTCAAACGGTTCACCGTTTCGTTAGGAATGACCTCCGGGATAGACGTGACACATGCGTCTACTTAAATTAATGTCGGGGATATTTCGCTGGCAACAGGGTAGATTTATGAACACTGAGACTGAATGTTTTGAATCCGCTGACGTTAATGGTTTCAGGATGGCCACAGCGGTGGACTAAAAAGTATCGTTAAAAGATTACTCTTAAGTAACAAAAATTTGCTACACGACCACTTATCCCTTATGGACATATGGTATTCTGCTATAAGAATCCCACCTTTTGGGAAATACGAAGACTATTTGTAAATGTCATGATATGAAATAATGGTAAATTAAAAATATAATTTGGCGAATACAACCACTTTACAAACCGTAACGGATGTTGCGGTTTGTGGAGACTTGTAAATACCATTTAGGCAGCTGTTCGAGTTTCAAAATGAATGGAATCTGACGAACTACAATTTCCGTAATTGGGTATCCAATAAAGCTTTTCTGCGGCTTTAACAATATTACAGTTTGAAGGAGAATGAGGATGGAATTTGATAATCTTGACCTAAATCCCGTTTTGTCAACTTCGGCGACCCTTAATAAGAACGGACTTCAGAGCGTTTATCTACTGCAGTGTTAAGAAAACGAAATATACAATAACAAAGTGAACATTGCTACCAACACAAGATATCAACTGAATTTAGAGGATAACGCTACTTTTGTTGTCACTAATTAATGAAATTACTAAAACTTACCCGCTCTTTTAAAAGCAGCACTCATCGGTTATTTGTGAGGCGTTTGAGATTAAAAAAAGGTTCTGGGTTACTGGGTAAATTGTACAGCTTAATTCAGCCATTTAGTACGATGCTTTGATTTTCTAGACTTATATAGCTCCTCATTACTCTGACTTTTTTACTATCAATTACACTCTTCCAACGTGGAAGAGTGTAGAAGCGTTAAGAGAAAAAACAATCCGAATTTCACGAAAGTAGAAACACTTTTACATTTTCAATCTCTACATTAGCTGAACACTTACGTTGTTTAACAGTATTAATTGCCAATGTTGGTCTACAAATATTGGGAATCATTATTCATAAAAAATAATTGAAATTGGAGACAATACACCATATTGTTTCTCACAAGAACAGAATTTATTGAGCTTTCTTGAAGTTAAAACTTCAAAAAAGACGAAATCAGACCGAGAAAACACAACAAGAAACACAAACGTCACACAGCAAAAATAACAGCAACCCTAACGTTTTGTAAAGACAATCAACTAATTAATATAAAAAAATCGTTGTGTTTAAATTGACTATTGTATAGACTGATAAAATTGCAACGGTTTTCTGCTTCAAACATCGACAAATTACAGTCATAAAATCTTTTCATATCGATTTATGTAGATACGTTAACGAGATACGTCGATAAAAATTTCATTTTTATGAAATCGTGTTCAATTGAGAGCGTCGGTACTGGTCAATTTCGTACCCTTTAGGATCTACAATAGCCCTTTAATTGCTAACGAACGTGCACACAAACGAATGTAGATGTTAGTTCAATAATAATCATTTTCGTTTGTCCCGACTGGTAAGCAGAGAATGTGTACCTTTGTTTAAATAATTAGCGTTTCCGGGCGTTTCATGCGCATCGATTTCGGATAAATTTAGCTAATTGCCAAAATATATGGTCTGTTTACTGCAGTTCCGCATCGGTTTTGCCGCACACCGGACACAATGCAGGTTACGGGATGTGTTTAACATAAATATGTCATTCCAAAGCAGACACACATTTAAGAAAAAGAAGCGACAACTTCAACTCTAGAAAAAAATATCAGGTGCCTATGGCAGTGAGAATAAATCGCATCGTGATTTTTTTTTTAAATGAACGCCATCTGTAGTACGATGCAAGTAGATATCCATATATTTAAATGGACCTTGTTGGAGCATACGTAATCCTAAAATGTAGCACCGTACTACAGATGGCGTTTACCGCGCCATTTGTGGTATTTTCTACAACGCGCTGTTAAGACAGCAGGTAAAAGTTGGTCTGCGTTCTGTCGGAGCTGTCTGCGACGCGCTGATGAGATCTAAAAATCCGCGTCTGGCAGTTTCGACAGAATACAGACCACTTCGAATTATTTTATTCCAACCTTCTTCTTATTTACGACAAACTTCGTGTACACAAGACGATCCCATATTGTTAGCTGTCGCGTATTTATTATTCATCCTTCCGTGCAGACGCATACACCCCTGCGACATCTGTCGTCGTTGTTACTGTAGTACTAAGGCGCTCGGGGTACTTCCGAAATAGTCGCCATGCCTTTTTACTGATATTTTCTATATGGTACGTAGTGGTAGGTAGTAATTGGCAGATAACAGCATAAGAATAAAATTCAATATTAATATAAAAATTCAATAAGAAAATTATTTAATATTGAACTATTTCAACTGAAAAATTTGTTTAAGGCAATAACCAAACTTTTATGGATGAAGTGCGTATTTTTAAAAAAAATTCGAACTGACAATTGTGCTTGCACATATTTTGTTTGTATTTTTTTTTGCGAAACAAATTGAGAGTCATGCCACGAGCACATATGCAAAAAAGGTCAATAATAATGTATAGAATTTTACAACTTGTCCTCTCCAAGAACTGTTTATTCACAGCATGGTACAAATATTTGGGAGTGTCACAGTTATAAAGCGTGGTGTCACAAGAATAATTCATTTTGACATTGTTTGACTTTTGAATTGCTCTAAATTTGGACGAACCCATCCAAAATCGTGGCTAAAATTCAATAATTTACTAATTAGTGATTCGAAAGTGTTTTAAGAACAATATAAATGTCATATACAAAAACAGAACATGTTTTTCTGGAGGTTGCAATGGACTCGTTCGGTGTGAAATATCTGCTAACGTATTTGCAGAAATGAAAAATAAAATAGACACCCCATCATGTACTCAAAGGGTTCAGCAAATGAAACGGAGTAAAAAGTTTCCTTCCTTTCAGTAACGCCATCAGTCTGGAGACGAATGATGATATTTCATATCCAGGAAAACTCATTTGCCTGGCATATTAGACGTCGCGTCGTGAAGGTCCCAGCGACACATAAATCCTTGATATTAAACTGTATTTCGTTCACGTGTGCGACACGAACAGTGTGTGACCTCTTTTTCTCCCACTTCTACTTCTTCATCCTCTCTCGCATCTCTTTCCTCCCTTTTTACTTAATTACAACTGCTATTATTCCTTTTTTGTAATGTCAAGTGGTAATTAGCAGGGAAACTCGATATTGCCATAACAGGTCCTAATAATTAATGGTCTTGTTGTTGAATAATTGTGAAGTTGTAATACAATATAAAAACTGTTGCACGAGATTCATGATGCTATTAAAATGGCAAGATAATACTAATGCGGGGAGTGATTTACCCAGATGAATATTTGATGGGGGTACACTAAATATCTTTGATCGTTTGCTTATGGGACAGCAGAATGGACATTGCACATAACTAACAATATCAATACTGCAAGGAAACTGAGTTTCAGACAGGGAAATACTAAGTCAAATGGAAACCAATTCCAAAGTCAAAAATGTATTGTTGCCTCTTATAATTATAATATTAAGCATAATGAAAAAATTTGTACAGATCCTTAATCAGGATTCTGAAGCTTTCCAGTATTGGAAGAATTTCCTTTCCAAGTTATCCGAAGCCAAAGTGAAAGCGGGTTCTCCATATCGTACCACAAATAATGAAAACAATGACTAAACTCAAAATCCATATTGATCCATGATTATTCTTCACATTAATCGATTAGCAACGGTCAAAACTGCAAGGTTCCTACTACACGTATGTCGTTTCACATTTTGGATTGTATCTGTTATGTTTAGTCTATTTATTGCTTTTAGTCTTTTTATGTTTTAAATTTACACTTTCTTAATAAATATTAGATAAATAAATCTTTTAAAAACAAGCGTCGTAATATGAATAGTGGAGTTAATAGCTGTAAAAATACCGAAACAGATGTATAAGAGGTTATATTAATGTTTTCCATCTGTTTTCCTCATAATCTGAGTATCTATTTCAAGAGGATTTGTCAACACTGACCTAGTACCTCTTCTTCATACATTTATCAATGGACAGACAAGAACAAAACTAATATAATAATTCAAGTTTAGCAGCTAACCTAATTGTTATTTGTAAAGCCACATTTTTCTAAAAGAAAAAACTAAATTTAAAAGTGCACTTGCTCAGAAATAAGTTGGATCGCAATATTTTACATCCTCAAAGTATGCTTGAACTGTTAAATTAAGTGGGTGAAAAGGCCAATAAATTTTCTTTAATATTCCATCAGCACGTATAAAGTTAGAGAGAAGTCCAACTATTATTAGGTCATTTATCTTATTAAGTAAGGATAATTTTGACATTAATTTGCATTACGAAAGAATCTTTATTAAAGAGAAAAGTATCAGTTCTCGCTTTATGAACGGCCATGAAAATTTAATCATCTGATACGTATAGGATCAAGGAAAGCTGTTTAAAATCACTCAAACTCAGCGCGTTATTAGATGACGCTAGAGTGAAGAAAATGCCGTTAACATAGAGCAATTAGTATGCGGATATGTTGGCAATAAGACCGATGTAATATAAACTCTTCTTGCCAGATAAATTGTTTCTCATTTGCTTTCGAATGACAGTATCATTTAATTAAGTATTCGGAACAGAACGGAGAGAAATAAAGTACGAGGGAATCAGAATGAAACAGACATAGAGAGAGTGGGAGAGAAAGAGAGAATGAGGGTAAACTATCAGGTACGGCATGGAAGTCGCAGGGATCTGATTCGCGTCCTCATCTATCTCCCACGGCCTCTCTCTTAGGAGAAATTATGTAAATGAGACACGTTCTACTCGCCGTTTTTGTTTCTGCTAGCCACTTGTTTAAACCGAACGCGTGCGTCCATCCCATCTTTTGATTACCACCAGCAACCATTCTTTCTCAGCGTGCACTGAATGTGGCTGATTTAGGAATACCCCAGTTGAAATAGGTTAGAAGAACAATCCTTCGGAGGCATTTCAGATGACCTTAATGACAACATAATAGCTACATTCATCTAAAATCTGCTGTTGATTAGAACAGAAGTTTGATACCATTTTGATACTAACATTGATCTAACCTCAAACCGGTCACCCTTAAGTTAATTAGAGTTAATCAAGTAGTTATAACGAAACGGTCAATACGTGGCAGTGAAGTAGCTATATTCTTTATGAATAAGGAAGAGTAACTTACTTTAGTGAATTTATGTTGAATTTCATGATTATTTTCCCAAAAGACTGTTGGCAAGCTAAGCAAATCACCGGGGGTTATAACAACGTCAATAATAAATATACAATAAATAAAACTAAGAAATAGACGAACGGGGGAGGCCATTCTAGCTTTATGGGTAACAATAGAGAAAATGATAGAAAAGGAAGAAGTGCACGATTTGTAGACTTTTGACAATGTTAAATGGGACAAGATGATGTACTTAAAAATGTAGGGATAAGTTATACAGATAGAAGAGTGATAGTTAGTTTGTATGAAAAGCAACAGGCAGTTATAGAGCTGGAGCTGCAACGTAGAGAAGTAAATATTAGGAAGGGAGTCACACAGGGATGAACACTGTCACCGCTACATTTTAATGTATACATTGAAGATTAGTTTGCTTAGATTTGCACATGATATAGAAGGATGATGAGGATATCGATAGAGAAGGTTAGAAATGAAGAAATGATAGAAGGAATAAAAGAACAGAGGACTTTATGGAAGTCAATAAGAAATCGACGAGATAGGTTGATAGGACACCTTCCCAGGCATGAAGGTCGAGTCAGAGACATATTAGAGGCAGAAACGGGAGTTAGGAGGGATACAGGTAGCCCTAGATTACATTACTGTTCGTAAATAGTTAAGGATGTGGGATGTTCTAGTTTTAGGGAATTGCGAAGATTAGCTCAGGATAGGAAAGAGTGGAGGTGCGTGTCCAACCAGTCTTATGACTGACTACCTTATATTGATGAAAACTAACGCCTGCTTGAGGATTTGACCCTACGAATGAGGAATAAATAAGAATTCAAAATGTTTCAGATTTTCCGTGTGAACAAAACGTCGTGCTGAAACTGTTTGACGTCATAAATTCAAAATAATATTGATAATCCGTTGAGTAGTTCATATATTTATACGTGCATCTTCAATGTAGTGTTCTACAGCATTTGAGACCCTTTCGTACATCCCCATTTCTGGATTTTGTGGCCTTAGCAATTGTCTTCTTTTATGTTCTACTCTATCGTAGCATGTGTATGTCATCTCGACGATTTCTGAGTAGTTCAAATGCACCAAGGCATTTAATTGTATATTGGAAAAATGACAGTAGTCATAGGTTAGTACAGTTATTGGGTAGATAGATACAATAAAGTTGTTGCAATAGTCAAATGAGAGGGACATTGTTATTATCTTATCTTTTATTACACTTTATCCCTTTCAGTTCAATTGTATCACATTCTCAACATTTCTGGTGGTACATTATTTCATATAAGCAAGAAAAAGCGTGCAACTTTATATTTCCACAGTTTCACACTGGGTTTATTATCTTACAACTATCTTCGCAGTTACAGCTTTTCTACGTCACGCACGGTTTCCATTTTGCTCGGTTGTTATTGAACGTGAGGTATTTGCACCTTTTTGTTCGAGATGGTGCAATCTATTGCTTGTCACTGCCAAGTAAGGCCATAATTGCCAGAGAACGGGAGCGACTTGGTTGACCGCGCGAATATCGCAATAAACTAAGCCTATAGAAAGATGGTGAAATTACATCAAGAAGTAGCACCTTTTTTACGATAGTAGCGATGCCTTCTGAACCGTAAATGTAGTCATAAATTCCTCTTCAACATTTATTACGTGAAATAACGGCGCATCGCATTACCTTTATTAATGGATACCGCTGAAGACACTAATTCAACTAAGGCTGTAAAAAATACCTCGGAATATAAAACACTATTGCTGACGAAATCAGAAAAACCTCTATCGCAGGGTTTTTACTAATCAGTTACAACATTTAGCAGTAATTAATGTCCTCAAATTCACAGAGGTTGTCGATAAAGTGATAATTCAAATTTATCTAACGATTTATGGAGTTATCTGCGAACCTGGAACCCACAAACATCGATCCTTTGTGATATTTGTGGTTACAGATTGTCTCTATCCGGCCATAATTTCGTTTCAACGAAAATAATATCTGTCTTCATTTAATTAATCAGGAATGTATGCTTGTGGTTACAGGCAGTGCAATAAGTCTCAAATTAAGCGGATCGTTTGTCTTAATACTGGCTTCGATTTATGACATAAATTCGCTGCAGTAGTTTCGTTATTTATCTGCGATTTATATCCAATTTTGGAAACAATATATAGGGAGGTTTAGTCATTATTTCGAACCCCTATCGCGATAACTTACTTCCTATAACTGAGATGCAATTATTTTAACTTAATGATACAGATGACAATAAGATTCCATCTACATTTAATAACCGTTCTTTGTTTGAAAATTAAAAAAAATGACGGAATTGTAATCTTATTTTATACGTAAGTGCATGCATCTTTTATATACTAAAGGAATCACAACTAGCTTTGACATTATGACGTCAGAAGCATAAGATTATCAGAAATAGAGAAAGTGGTGCAAATGAACTACAGGAAATGGACAAGCGTATTGAAGTGTAATTGTAATGATATTATACATGAATAGAAATGCTAAGACATGTCCTGTGATATAGTCAGTCTATTATAATACCTATACAAATAATCTTAATCACAATATAGCTAGCTATATGTACCAGTGACACAAACTAATGGTTTGGTTTATTAAACTACTCAGTAGTGCATTTGTTCCTGTTGAATTTTTGTTCGCTGCGTTTTTTAATCTGTGACGGTCGGGGATAATAATTAACGCCATAACGCCTGCCTGCCATATCCTTTAATTAGTTAGGTCGCCAACGGCAAATATAGAAACAAACAAATGGGGGAACATTGACCTCAATATTGATATTGCTATTAGTCTGTCGACAGTCGTTTCCATTTTATTTTCGCACTTTCCATAAATTTTAACCAGTTCCATTAAATGGCACGACAGGGATGGTTGCGCACAATTCCGACCGTGTGAAAATTGCGCCGATCACACCTCCCGTTTTATTGCCCCTGTTAAAAGTAATTTGAAGGAGAGGAAGCCGTGAAACCCCGCGTTAGTGCGACTCTTTCATGAATACAATTATGACAGCATTCCGAAATAAAAATTAAATTGTTAAAATTATTCCGCTGCTAATGACGGGATTCACAGCAGGCGAAGAATTGTTATATGAGGTCTGTTCGAAAAGCACCGCGAATTTTATGTTTTTTTTTTTAAACTTATTTATTTATTCACGGATATCTATTTTGTCCCCTTCAAGGTAATCCCCACCAGATATTAAGAAATCGAAGAAAGTTGTAAGCAAAACCTTCACATTCGAACTAACTTGGCGCGCTTTTTTCGGTCTTGGCTCGTGCGGCAGCTTCCGTTGGGATGATTGTGCTTTGGTTTCCACGTCATAACCTTAAACCCATGATTCGTCACCAGTTATGACCCTGTGGAACAAATTTGGGTCGTCGCGGACAGAGTCCAACAGCTCCTTAGCAAAGTTAATTCGATGCTGCTTTTCGTCAAAATTCAGCAATATTAGTACGAGTTTCGTGGCGACCCGTCTCATACCCAAATCATTGGTAAAAATCGAATGACAGGACCCAATCGATATTTTTAGGTCCTCAACAACTCCTCTAACGGTGATTCGACGATTGGCCAATACTATTTTCTTGACTTCATCAATTTTTTCGTCTGTTGTTTACGTGCTCGGTATGCTCTTCATCGTTCACATATTCTCGGTCCTCTAAGAACATTTTATACCATCGATAAACGTTGCTTCGGTCCAAGGTAGCTTCACTATATGCCACAGTCAACATTTATAATGTATCCACACTATTAATTTTGTTTTTCACACAAAATTTGATACAGATTCTTGGATCTATTTTTTGGAATAGGCAAAAATCGAAGTGAGCCAAAACACGTGCCGAACTTGTCGGTATAACCTGCGGAAATTCAAAATTTGCGATACTTTTTGAAGAAACCTCGTAGACTATTTTACAGCACTTATTTTACCCTTTACCTATATATTCTCTGAAATTAGCAACCATAAAAGTAAAAGCATGCAATAACAAAAGTCAGTTCATATTAATTGACCTTTTATGATTTGTATAGCCAGTTCCACCTATAAGTATATTAAATTTAATGTAAAACTGAGTTCAGAGTAAATAAGCTGAAGTTTTTGAAACTAAGTTTGCCTAGTCGTTGCAGATAAATTTTAATTTTCTTCGTATATTTTACAAGTAAGCGAGTTCGTGAAAATCGTAAAGGAGTACAACCATGCTTTACGTTATCTTAACCCAATTTGCTACGAAATTTTTAATTTAAAATTGATTTAGACATAATATAGTATACTATGCATATATGCATGAACTTCATCGTCCTCAAAGTTTTCGATTGCCAGAGGGAGGTTTAACTAGCTTCTCTGTTGAATGTAAATGATAAAGTAGGTTAGAACAGAAGCATGACACTTTGTGAACTTTTGTATAAAATATCCCTTATCGAGACTAAATTATATGGGAACACCTGTTTTGTGGTCAAACCCTTCCTAACATTTGTAACCACAGCTAGGATCATTTAAACATTTTATGGTTTTCCGGTACCTATCGGATAGTATTCTATTCAGTGTGGCTAAATCTGTCCATTTAGACTTGCGTTGAGCCAAATTTAAAATTATGTCTAGCTGTACCTCTGTACTTTGGGTTCTATACTTCATTTACTTTCTCTAGCGATGTGCCCCTTCCAATGTCTTGGATGTGCGCTGGCAAAATCGTAGGTAGGCAGAAAAAAGCTCATTATACTCTCGACTCTTGTTCATTAAACATACTTTTTCATACAGTACCTGCCAAAAGTTTTGTTCAATCATGAATAGAAGTGCGAGTCGAAAATAAGCGTTAAAGCCTTTAATATATCTTCAAATATAAATAAACATCTCGTTGATATTTTCAGTAGAAATTGGTACCAATAACAGCACATTTGAGCAATGCAATTGTAGTGGATAAAATGGTCAACTTTTCCGTGCAGTACTGTACAGATTATACGCTCCTCACCGGTTAAGAGTTTGGCCGAGAGTTGTCTCCTTCCTTTTCTGGCCTAGTGCTGTTCTTTTCTACTTTGCGCCGGTCAAACTGAAGGTCACATCGCTAGAGAAACTAAACGAAGTATACCTATTTTAACTTGTAATCGATTACCATACATGGTCATACGGACCTTGTCAGACGTTTCTAACCGTCTATGATGGTTTATGTTCTTTAAGAAAATTAAGAAGGAAAATAAGTTGAAGTGAACTTTATATCCGGATTTTATGAACACAGTTAGGCCAGTCCCCGGATGAAGCTAAATATCCAACGTTCCGTCTATTGTGACTGGAATCCTTAAGGATTGTTTTAGAGAAATAAATTCATTTATGTGTGTCATCTCAGGTTCTACGTATAGAAGAATGATTAACATGCACTTAATTCACATGAGTTGTGTTCTAATGTAATTGAAGACTTTTGGTGGAAGAAGTAGTTGCTAAACTTCTCAGACATGTCATAGAATCCCTAACGGTGAGTTGAGCAGAACACAAATCTCTAAGAACAGGAGACGGCAAGAGAGTCATTATTGAAATGAATTTCCAAGGAAAAAGTTCGAAACACGGTTGTTGTACTCTCTTATTACAGCGTAACAGTTAAAAGTTTTCTCATTTTGGTGCGAGTTTTCTTATTTTCTAACGTGGATGGAAACGTCAATCTCACCCAGCACCTAAACGCGATTAAGAAAGGCGCTTTTTGCCTTTTAATGTCACTTTTAGTATAATGGAGTGGTAAGTTTCCAATATAAACTCAAAATTTAGGGTCTCGTTTCGTGTAAAATCCCATCACACCCTGCGCGGTTTTAAAAAGTTTCTGTTCAAAGCTCGTTCGACCCTAAGGGTTTTATAAACTCAAAAGACTAAGGCTTTAACGGTCATTATCTGAATATTCGTATAAATTCAAATGTACCTCGTGTAAATTTGCATGGAAATGCCCAAGAGGCGAGATGTTTTCGATGAGGTTCTGGTCCTCAAAATTCGAAAATAAAAGATGTGTTCTATTCCATTTTAAAGTATAAAATAGTTGAATATAAATAGTTATTAAGTACAACATGATTATACTCATTTATAAAAGACTACAAGCGATACACCCACATCGAAGAGAATATTTGGAGGTTATGACCACTAGCTTATCAAACTGCTGCCTGAAACAAACGTGTGGGACCTATCTATATCTTTCATACAATAACAATCTGCCCCATCGCTTCCAGGTACGTTCCTGAATGGAACCACGGTGGGCGACGGTGCTTATATTTAATTTAACTATTATATTGATGGATAGCATAAGCGGTTGTGAAAGTGAATATGTTAATACTTTGGTGAAGCTATGTTAAAATAAGAAAAACAATTTTTTATATAACCATCATAAGGAGATAACTAATAATGAAGCATCTAATTATTCAAACAAATATTTACTAAATGATGCTTACGTTGAACAAGGTTATCAACCGAATAAGATTTTGGCAGTACGATGAGTTCATTAATTCCATTTGACTTTCAACTAACTAGAAATGTGGACGTGAATTGTAAAATCACTGAAAGTTACCTTGAGTACACCAAGGAAAAAAAAATTTGCAAGATCTAAAGATCTTTTGCCTGTATTGGAGATCATAACACTTCAAACAATAACGATTATGACCGATTATGGTTTGATGTACCTATTTAACGCATTAACAAAATCGAATCTGAGTTACAATTTCAAAATCTACTAGCGGGACGATGATGAATCGACATTCTTATTTTACTCTCCACGCAGAAAGAGCCAGACAAAGCTAAGCTTCCTTAATGACCATTAATCATGCTTAGCGTCAAATTGACATCTACCGTTACGGAATACAAACGGTATTCCAAAAGTTATTCGCCACCTACCATACTCTGCCTTATGTCTTTGAAAAACAGAACCATAATGAACAACCACTTTGCTTTCTTATATTAAGAGAAAGCGGTTGTAGATTTGAAGATTGTTAACATTATTGGTTTAAAATCTTTCGAACCTACAAGTTTATAGTTGCGACATGATAGACCTGATCAATCGTTTCAGTACTGACTAATGATTTGACCATTTACAATCAGAATATGTACGTCGCACCCCTACATGTCTGCAATTACATTCCTTTCCATCTTAGACCGTGCCAATTGCATGCGATATCATAGAAAAGTAAGGTTAGAACTGATGCCGTTTTGATTGGGATGTAAAGGTCGTCGTGTGATGGAGTTATACTTCGTTTAGTTTCTCTAGCGATGTGACCTTCAGTTTGACCGGCGCAAAGTAGAAAAGAACAGCACTAGGCCAGAAAAAAAAGGAAACAACTCTCGGCCAAACTTTTAACCGGTGAGAAGCGTATAATCCGTACAGTACTGCATGGAAAAATTGACCATTTTATCCACTACAATTGCATTGCTCAAATGTGCTGTTATTGGTATCAATTACTACTGAAAATATCAACGAGATGTTTATTTATATTTGAAGACATATTAAAGGCTTTAACGCTTGTTTTCGACTCTCACTACTATTCATGATTGAACAAGGCAGGTGGTGTATGAAAAAGTATGTTTAATGTGCAATGAGTTGGAAGGGGCACATCGCTAGAGAAAGTAAATGAAGTNACTGAAAATATCAACGAGATGTTTATTTATATTTGAAGACATATTAAAGGCTTTAACGCTTGTTTTCGACTCTCACTACTATTCATGATTGAACAAGGCAGGTGGTGTATGAAAAAGTATGTTTAATGTGCAATGAGTTGGAAGGGGCACATCGCTAGAGAAAGTAAATGAAGTGTACTTCCTAACGTTTCGCTAGCATGAGTGGCGAGCCTCTGTAGAGGTTCTCTCATCTCCAATGCTGGATGCAGACTGATTGAAAATTGAAGGATTTAGAATAGAGGAACATTTAAGACAGTCTCCCGTATATGTATTTTTTAAAGACAAAATCAAATAGAAACGTCTGAATTCCTCATTAATAAATAAAACAGCAGAATAGAACGGGTTAAGAGTTTGGCCGAGAGTTGTCTCCTTCCTTTTCTGGCCTAGTGCTGTTCTTTTCTACTTTGCGCCGGTCAAACTGAAGGTCACATCGCTAGAGAAACTAAACGAAGTATACAACCCAATGACACCGGTAAATATTAAATGACATTATAACCGAAACTTCTTATTAATGTGCGTATCATATTCAAGGGACAATAATTGATGTCAGCAATCTAGGCCACTCTGAATGGAATGTAGTGTATCTTTAGTTATATTTACTCACCTCCACCTCCAAATCCACCCCCTTTTCCTCCGCCGCCACCGAAACCTCCTCCAAAGCCACCACCAAATCCTCCGCCGCCGCCCCCTCCTCCACCCCCGCCAAATCCACCACCATAACTACCGGGTCCTCCATAACCACCGAAATAGGGGGTTCTTCTTTGACGGACTAAATGTTTTTCCTACAATTACAATCGCATGCTTTAAAAAATAGATATTTATTCTTGCAATTAAAAAACCCAAAAGTTTTAAATTTTAATTAGAATTGTTACAGTCACATTAAAAAGTATAAATATAAATATTCAAGTTTACGTCGAAAGTAAACTCTATTTTTCGTTCGAAATCGATAAATTAATTACCCATAAGGCGAGCGAAGCAGCAGGTAAAACCTAATGCTTATTTATNGGAACATTTAAGACAGTCTCCCGTATATGTATTTTTTAAAGACAAAATCAAATAGAAACGTCTGAATTCCTCATTAATAAATAAAACAGCAGAATAGAACGTTTCACGATGTTCTGATTCATTAATGTGAAAACACTTTCATGTTCATTTCCACTGTGGTGCATACACACAGAAAATTGTTAAGCTAGCGGAAATTTTGAACGGCTTTAAACGCGATTGCTTAAAATAATAGTTGTTATTAAGGCGCCCCAAGAGGGGTACGTTCAAATAGAAATGCTTACAAAATTGGTTGTTTGTGCTCTCGGAGTTTGCCAATTAAACAGCAGTAACATAACACTTTACTTAGGTTGGCATATGCACAACACGAATACGGACGTATAGTACACACAATTCCCATTTAATGTATGTCTTTGTAGTACTACGATTTACCGACCAAATAATTAATTTTCTACCTCGATGAATTCAATTGTGATTGTTGCTTAACAATTTACGAATTCATAAATGTACACCAAGCACAGAGATGTCGGTATAATACATAGGTATTTATGTAGTTAATATGGAATAGTATATGTCTGGTAAGGAATATGACAAAACTGTGGACGATAGATAATACGTACAACTGTAAATAAGTAGATAGATACTTCTATAAATTGATAATGACATGGTATACGAGGGTGGATTGATAAGTTTCCGGCCTGACCAAGAAAAACAAGGTTTTTAAAAATTTTTTTTTTTATTTCTCAACATAATCTCCTCCAAGGCTGATACATTTCTCATAGCGGTGTTCCAGTCTATTAATGCCATCTCTATAGACTGATTCGTCAAGCTCCTCAAAATAACCATTTACAGCTTCGATTACTTCTTCATTGTCCGCAAATCTCTTACCGCCAAGCCATTTTTTGAGATTAGGGAACAGAAAATAGTCACTCGGGGCTAGGTCTGGAGAGTAAGGAGGGTGCGGCATCAATTCAAACTTTAGATCGTTGATTTTAGCCGTCGCAACGATTGACGTGTGCGCTGGTGCGTTATCGTGATGAAACAAGATTTTTTTCTTCGCCAGATGAGGTCGTTTAATTTTCACCTCGTGGCTCAAACGTTGCAATAAGTCTGCGTAGTATTGACCAGTGATTGTATTACCCTTTACAAGGTAATCAATGTATATAATACCTCTTGCATCCCAAAAAACAGTAGCCATAACCTTGTTCGCCGAAAAAATTGTTTTTGCCTTCTTTGGAGTTGGTTCCCCTGGTCCAATCCACTGTTTAGACTGTTCTTTGGTTTCAGGAGTGTAGTGGTGGACCCACGTTTCGTCAACGGTTACGAATCGACGCAAAAATTCGCTTGGATTACGCTTATACAATGACAAATTTGCGGTAGAAATGTTTTTTCGAATCAATTTTTGGTCGACTGTTAGCAAACGCGGCACCCATCTTGCACAGAGCTTTTCCATATGCAAATGTTGGTGCAAAATATGTTGCACACGTTCATATGACATCTTACAGGTCTCAGCTATCTCACGCACTTTCAATCTGCGGTCTCCCAGCACCATTTGATGAATTTTTTCGATCATATCTGGAGTTGTGACCTCAACGGGGCGTCCTGAGCGAGGCCCATCAGAGGTGCTCACACGACCCTTTTTAAACTCGGAAACCCACTGCTTAACGGTTGAATATGACGGGGAGGATGTCCCCAGTGTTGAGTCCATCTCTTTTTTAATTTCCTTCGGCGTTAACCCCTTCAAATAAAAGTATTTGATGACAGCACGATTTTCCTGCTTTTCCATTTTTACGAAAACCACAGAGGCGTCTTGTTCAGCGTGCTGTCAAACCTACACTAGCAAGGAGATCGGGCTGAAACTATAGCTACAAGCTATCCAAGGATGGTACTATAGAATGTCACCTCAAGGTAGGCCTAGTGGCGTCATCTCTTGGTTAGGCCGGAAACTTATCAATCCACCCTCGTATATCTCATTAGCTAACTGTGAGTCACAATCCTCATCACTAAATTGTCAGTTTGATGACTGATTGCACGTGGACGTCCGATCCTTCCCTTCCTAAGCCAATCTTCACGTCTCCCATTTTCAAGGAGATGCATCTGCGTCTACATACTATACTGTTAATCGTTATTAACGACAAGTACCTTACAGCGCCATTTTTCCAATGTGCAAGTCTGCTGCAGTCTCATCGCGATGAAGTTTTCCGTCACATTCGAGAAAGTTAAAAAAAAATGCGAAGATATTGAGTTTAAGTAAGTATTACGTGGAAAGGAAGTTCAATGATCAAATTAACCATTTGAAAATGTAGAATCTACCTTCATCCTTCTTTCCGGACAGGAGGTGCAAGTGCACCACGTTGCATCTTCCTGTCAGCACCTATTCATTTATCTTATTCCAGTTTCTGTATCTAATTAACCCTTCATGACTGAAAAGATGTCCCAGCAGCCTGTCTCGCCTATATGAAGGCTGACTTCTATTAACACCCTTGTTCTCATACTCTTTCTAAAAGCTTCTCGTTTCTAACCCTTTCTATCCACGATACATATTTTCATCATCCACCAATAACACCACATCTCAAACGCTTCCAACTTCTTCTGTTTCGTCGTACTCACCGTCCATGTTTCGGTCACGTGCTCAAAACATAAATACGTTTTTAATAGACATAGATACCTATTCGATATCTATTTAAAAAAAGCTATCCCTCGAACAGTAAGTTCTAAACATTTTATATTTCTTAAACCAACGTTATTTACAAATTTAGGCATATTCGCGTTTGAATCACATGTCATAAAACAGTCTCATTAATTAACCTCCCAAGTTCCCTACTCATCCCTCAGCAAATGTATGCAACTATAGTGAAAAAGCTTAATGTGATTATTATTTACTATCTGATCATAGTGTAGTTGCAGTAAACAGTAAAATTTAAAATATTTATCCGAGTTTTTATCGTTTTTCTTCTGAGCCGTCCGCTCCTTGTTGAGACATGCGTTTCAGTGTCAAGCGATTCGTTCAATCTTTATAATTTATGTTCTATATATTTTTAGAGTGCACCGAAAAAATCTGTCGTAAATAAAAACGCCATTCGGTAGCTGCGAGTTTTTACAGAGGTCGTTCTACTTTCGCAAACATTTCATATTTTTATTTATTGTAGTCAAATAAAATTTGTGTGTTGACGCACTTTTTACTCAAAGATGTTCTCAGCCCAACGGCGGAACGGATTTATTTTTAAACGTCGTCTTTGACGCCCAGTTTTTGTAGAGTGCCGCAAACTCAATTTTACAAAAGAAAAAACAAAGGAAGAATAACTTTATGTCACAAAACTTCTTCGTGGTACTGGTACTGCTAACATCAATTCTTCTAATAAAGTAATAAAGAAATAAATTTTATTTTAGTGAACGAAGTGCTAATGTTAATGTGACTGCAAAATGTCTAGATCATCTCGATCACATTCCGGCATGACCTCCTTTAAGCATTACACTTAGTTCCGCATTTAAATAATCTACTAATTGACAGTCGATCGCTCTCATTCGGTTTACCATTGACAGGGCAGCCTTCCGTCATGGTACCTAATCCGGATATCTGTAACAGAAGCTTTTAACCAGTCATTGTATGGTAATTATACGGGATCGTGAAACCTGCGTTCGCATATAAATTAGAAAATTTTTGAAATGCTTTACCGTGCATACAGCACACACATCGTTCAACCACAATAACTCATTTATTCACGTCTCTGATAATATGAAAATATCAAACTATTCAATCAAATTCAAACCCCAAGTAAAATTAATCGAAATAAAATATCAAATTCGGTTTTTAATGCGTTTCAATTAAAAGGTACTACTTCTTTAAAGAGAAGGAACATTAAAATGACTCTAATAATAGGCATAGAATAGGTTTATCAAACCGGGGATCAAAAGACACTAACGATACGACTCCTAATTCCAAATATGTCTTTACAGTTGCTTAGAAGAGTCAAAGTCAAAACTATCAAGAGAATAGCCATTTGTGACGTATTTTTTGTCGTTAAATTCTAATTTAATCTCACAATGGCTTTCGAAAATAATCAGAAAATAAAATTTTGAAATATCTTAACCTCAAAGTTCGGCTCTAAAGTTAGAATATCTTAAACGTTCAAAATGCTACGGCAATTTTAGAGCCAGATTCGAGATCGTCATCGAAATATGCATATGATTAACTGCTTCTCTGTTTCCTATTCTCACGATAAGTCAATTAATTCCTTAAAGCGTAATGCTTTCTCTATTTGTGAAACGAATTTTATGCTTTACTAATTCCACTACAGTAAAAAAAAAATTTTCTTCTATTTTATTATGTCTAGTCTCCGACTGTCAATCACTAATTCAATGAAACTTATAATTTTGCTTCATCTAAAGTATTTCATTCAGTATTTTTCTCATAAGAGCTTCCTTATTGTACCGTGTCACCCCGAAAGGTTACGGGGCAGTCCGTAAATGATTACTTCCGCCACTTAGGAGATTAGATTTTACATAAGGAAAAGAGATACTCTGAGGCCTCAAGGAACTTGCAAATAAACTTGCCAGCAGTAAACAAGTTCCAAGTTTATTACAAAATAATCTCCAAGATCCGCAGCTAATCCTCAATCTCTAAGGCTAATCAATCAATTTTGTGAGAAATACAATAATAATGACCTGACACGAACATGATTAACGCACAGGATTAATCTCTTGAACAAGCTTTCGGAAACTTATTTACTAAAGAAATAATTGCACAGAATGGAGAAGATGAGATTAACGACGAAAATGGTGCTGCGATATTTCTTAGTTTCAAGAATCTTATCTTTTATTTAATGCATAGGTATGGTGTAATCGTTAAAATATTTCGACAGATTTAAACTAGTTTAGGTTTAAATCATTCCTTGGTAAAGGTGAAGCGCAAAGTATTACAGCAAATTGGAACTCCAAATAAAAGTAATCGAAATGAAATATTAAATTCGGTTTCTGACCCGTTTCAATGAGAAGTTTTAATGTAGGTACTTCTTTAAAGATAAAGAACATTAAAATGAAAACTATTCTACCGCTAATTCCGAATATGTCTTTACAATTGCTTCAATATTTTAGGATTCCGAAATATCCTAACCCTAAAACCGTTCTAAGAACATTATTGTAGTGGAGTCAAAGACAAAGCTAGCAAGAGAATAGTCAATTGTAACGTAAGTCATTCGTTGGTGATGCGCAAAGTTCAATTCCCTTTACGAAGTCCTATAGCTTTATTATTTGTTGTAAGTACATGTTCCAAGGATTTAACTTTGACGCACCACTGAGTAGTTCAAATACACCGGATATATTTTGTTAGTAATGTCATACTTGGAGAGCCTAGCCCGACGCCAATAAATAGTGAAGCTGGGAGACAGAAAAGTAAATTTATTGTTAGGCATATTACCACAAAAGAAGGTATAAATTAAATTGCCTATATTGCCACATTACAATGCAATATACCACACACCAGTAGCACTGTTTTCTTTTATTATGGAATGCTATTTCTTTTAGTCCATTTGTCTTTAGGTTACTGTCATAAGAAAACAGTACAACAAGACTGACAAGATATAGATGTGAATGAGTCTAAAAACTATAATTACTAGATACAGAAACAAACCAATTATTTTTCTTAATGTACGGTGTGAGCTACACTAAAAGCACAATTAATCTGTCCGACAGTCCACTGCGCAGTAAGATAGTGCGCATTCCATTTGACGTACAGACAAGCAGTCACTCGGGGCACAACAAACCGTTGCGTTTTCTATCCCTTATGTGATTGCGTTTTTTAGACCCAATCGCTGAAAATTAAGTTATTGTTCCTATATTTTTTCGAGGTAACCTTAACTTAACCAAATATTTAAACCCTAATACCTTTTATTTTAAATCATCAACTCATTTCTGATGAAAATTAATATACTGGGCGACACTATGTAGGTATGTATTCATATGTTTACTATCATCCACCTGCCTTCAAACTACAGTCTACAAAATACACCACAAAAGCAAAGTGTGGCACGTGTATCTACCCACAACATATCGTTTGATAATACCTAATCAGTAGACGCATTAATTAAATCCGAGAGTGTATAACATCCGCACAATGGCAGATCGTTTTAACGTGAATGCTAAACGTACCTATTCGCAATAACGGCGCTATATATCGGTATAAATCCCTTAAAGGAGAAATTTCGATGCATGCCCGAGGTGTCCAATATAGAGAAGCTAATAAACCATTTACATCATCGCGGATGATGACGAAGGATTTGCGAACATCCTTCTAACAGGCGAACGTTCGTCTTCCGGGACCGTTTAATGGAAGCAAGAGCACGTCACAGGATAATCAATTTAATTTATAAGACGAAATTACAAGCCGAAACGATCGGCGTACATGATGGCGAACTACGTATTACTCAGCTTTGGCGATTAGGTTAAACCGATCTGAAATGAAAGAATTGTTTGGATTTAACACACTACAAAACAATTATCCAATAGTTTAACTGACGTTGGTAAAATTTATAAAAAAACAGCTTTGATAGCTAATGAAATGGTGACGTTTGTTAGACAAAATGGCGGCTAGCGTTTTAGGTTTTATATCTTTATGCTTCTCCTTACTTTGATTCTTCTCATTACGTTTACTAATTACATATATAAATTGGAAAAGACTTCAGATTAATTGTATATATGTTATATTTCCATTAACTACTTCTAAATATTCCATACTTCAGCTAATTTTTAGATTAAAGCATAAAACTTTATTATTCATGGCTGCAGCCCATTTGGGCATAGTAGGTATTAATGTGTGCTATTTATATGTTTCATTTTCATATGCATACATATACAAACTAATAAATAGGCAATATGGTCTTGTTTTGTTATGTTTTCAATCATATCAAACACCATTCTCTCG
Organism: Agrilus planipennis; assembly: GCF_000699045.2. NCBI lineage: Eukaryota > Metazoa > Arthropoda > Insecta > Coleoptera > Buprestidae > Agrilus > Agrilus planipennis. The sequence continues at coordinate 1,550,484 of NW_020442468.1, forward strand.
GTTGAATAGATGTAATTATTTAACAAACATTATGGAAAGCAAAATCGAGTCAAAACTGACCGTTGTGTATCACCAATTCCAATAAATAGAAAATATTGATAAGCATTTATGTTTCACAGCTATGCACTATCAATTAGAATTAGTAATCGGGTGTTAAATAAATCTATGAATTAATACTTTCGCAATATCTTATGAAGATCTAGTCAGAGACATATTAAAGGCAGAAACGGAAGTTAGGAGGAGTAGATAAGATTACAGTTCGCAAATAGTTAAGGATATGGGTTGTTCTAGTTTTAGGAAAATGCGAAGATTAGCTCAGGATAGGAAAGGGTGGAGGTGCGTGTCCAACCACTCTTAGGACTGATGACCTTATCTTCTTAGTAAAGGGTTAATAAATGGTGAATCAAAATGAATATATTATGAGATACACAAACTGTTCACGAGAAAGCACAAGAACCTACAGGCATGACGCTGGAAGCTGGCGGACATTTTAAAATGGCGTGGATGCGCGATGGCAAAAGTAGGCAGTTTTAGGTGTAACGATTGCAGCCCTATTTCTTCAGTACTCCTATCAAGAGCGTAGATTAAATATCTAAAAATAGGGATCAGTGAGCAAGTAATAGACAGACAAATAGAAGAAGTAATTGTTGATGTTGGTGACAGTGATAGACATTCCCATGATGACAGTGAATTACTTCTCTGTTTCATTTTGGTCATAGGGGTACAAATTTTGACTAAAACATGTTTAGGATTAAAAACACTAATGAAACGTTATTTATACAAGGAAGTTCCATCACCCAATTTTGATATAATTAACAGTAAACAACACAATGCCGTTAAAAGCTCTTTCAAACAAAATTGAACTAGGCATTGATTTATTAAATTATGCAATGTCGGTTTTGTATTTCACGCTAAAATTGACAATGCGGCGTTTTGATACAATACAATATTAATAATTAGTTCATTGGAACTAATTATGAATTCAAAATGTCATCGCATACATAGATTATAGCCATATTCACAGGTTTACCCATTATACTACTCTCTAATCGAGGTTTTTATATCCTGCTAAGTAAAAATTGTACAAAATTAACAAAGAAAATTGATGAGCGATTCCAATAACTATTTTTTTGTGTCTTTCAAATTAGAAACGATTGAAAAATGTTTTGATTACCCTTACAATCATAAAGATACACATTTCGTAATTGACCTCTCATGCTTGAGCAATGAAATTAATTATAACATCATAAAGACCGAGGGACATTTGACCTAATTTTATGTGACTGACCAATCAGATGATGGGAACGTATAATAATTGCATGCGGCATCGATAAGTTAGTCAACTACCAAGTGACACAGAGGGATGCACATCATTGCATAGATGTTTATGAATATATAGGTTATGTTAAAATTGTAGGTACCAGTTTTGAAATACGATATTCTAGAATGTTTTTGTTTTTGGATGGTCTTTATATTCTTACTTGACGCATCAAAAGAAACGCTGGTCAAAATCAGGATCGTCCATCTTTATCGACTTGGTACCTACAGAGGGAACATCACTGATCTGTGGAAGGGAGACAGTGTCGCGTGTAGACAATCCACAATATGTAAAAAGAAAACCAAAGAGACTTATAGTGGGTTGCCTAGATTGCTTTAGTAACAAAGAAGTCCATAGTCTGTAGATCCTACATTCTGGAATCTTTCTTGTCCCTATAAATAGGAAGTCAAAATAAGAAGAGCACAGTAGCGATTCAGAGATGCCGCTTCTGTTTTTAAATAATTTCGTTACTAAAATTACTGTAGTCATTCTCTGTAATTTAATTACAGTGTTCGGATACTGCAACATAAAATTAAAATACATATTCGTCCATTTCGTAGCCTTTGAACCCGTTAAAGTAAAATGAGCAAAAACCGGTACGAGATTATGTTGGACATTCGCAAAAATTTAATTATGCCATTCACAGGGTGTTATTGGATTATTAAAACGGTTTCTTGTACCAACTTTAATTTTGATGGAGCTCTTTTTTGTACGTCGCTCCGACATTCGAATGGGACGTGAACCGAAATGAACGGGATGTTAATTAATTGTGAAGGCGTTGCATGACAGGACCGCCGATCGTGTTACTGCTTTTAAAAGAAAAGTGGCTTCATCGGTCTTTTTTTTTGTACATCCCCATTCACTGTCCACAAATTTTTACAAGTCTTCACGGTAGTTCTACATTAAGTTTATAATACGACATTACATTTCTTTACAGGGACTAAGCCCTTTCATGAATATTATCATTTGGATGTCAGTCAGTCAACTTTTTGCAAGCAGTAATCTAATTTACTCCTCCTCTGTCCATCTTAGCTCCTGTTTCTGCTTCTAATTTGTGTCTAACCAGCCCTTCATGTCTCAGAAGGTGTCTTACCAACCTACCTCTTCGTTTTCTCATTCCTGAAACTCCACACTTCCAACATGCCCTTTTCCACAGCGCCCAACACCCACGTGTCGCATAATAGTTGTTTGTTCTCTTTTACTAGTGGTCTATTCGTTAGGATATTATCGAAACTACCACACGTAAAACGCCATATGTAACAGTTCACCAATCAAACCACCAAAACCTAAGTTATTCTCCAAAATCGAGTTGATACAATTTCAGGGTATACACAATATATCGTCATCTATTGATTTTATAATATCCCAAATTTTACTATGAACATCAGCGACTAACTGTATTCTCAAGTACTTTTACATAACCTAACTATTCAATCAAATCCTGTGTTTCCCCTTGCTTCCAACTTTGGTCCGCTTCAAATCGCTCTCAAAACTTAACCATAATTAGAAGTAAAAAATATCGCTATGAAAATCACTGTCATTTGCGATAATGTGATTAAAACTACCCCCAGATTGTGACCAACATAGTCACAAAATTTCATCAAAATTCGTCCAGTTATTCTCAGGCTTTATTGTAGCAATCTACAGTCACAATGTTCAGAAGACGAAAGTAAAAGAAATACCAGGCACATTAGTGCTTTCTATAACCCAAACGATTTCTTCATCTACAGCTATTTCAAGTTAATGATATAATATTTCTTTGAAAACACTTAAGATGTGTTGCAGGGTAGTCTTGTAGAAAGCGAACGATTAATCACACTAACTTAAACAAACGAGCTCTAATTAAGGAATTGTTTAGAGACACACGTTGCGGACCGACTTGCTTTAAATTTTTCTATTATTAGCCATTATTCATGGCACCTGTCGCTATTAATTTTATTCTGAAACAGAAAGAAATGCAATTGAGACCATTTTCAGAGCAATTATACTGTTAATTGCATCGCGTCATGTGCGAGTTCGGCTCAAAAAAGTATTACGAATTTTGAATTTCCGCGGGTTACGTATTATTTACAATTACGATTTTCGATTTTTTTTATGGCGTTATGTTGGTACTCATGTCTCTCACTTATACCGACACGTTCGTGTTTCCGCTCGTCTTCGATTTTTGCCTATTTCAAAAAATGAATCAAAGAATCTGGATCAAATTTTGTCTGAAAAACAAAATTAAGTGGGCGTACGCATTCCGAAAGATGACTGTTACATATGGTGAAGCATCGTTTATCAGTTTCTCAGAGGGCCGAGAAGATGTCAACGATGAAGAGCGTGCTGGACGCTCGAACACGTCAACAACAGACGAAAACATTGATGAAATGAAGAAAATAGTATTCGCCAATCGTCGAATTGCCGTTAGAGAAGTTGCTGAAGTCGGAAACATATCGATTGGCACCTACAATTCAATTTTACTAATGATTTAAGCATGAGACGGATCGCCGCGAAATTCGTACCCAAATTGCTCAATTTCGACCAAAAACAGCATCGCATTAACATTGCTAAGGAGCTGTTGGACTCTGTCTGCGACGACCCAAATAGCTCCGGAGGGTCATAACTGGTGACGAATCATGGGTTTATGGTTATGACGTGGAAATCAAAGCTCAATCATCCCAATGGAAGCTGCCGCACGAGCCAAGACTTAAAAAAGCGCGTCAAGTTAGGTCGAATGTGAAGGTTTTGCTTACAGTTTTCTTCGATTGCAGGGGCGTGGTGCATCATGAGTTCTTGTCACAGGGTAAAACAGTCAATAAGGAATATTACCTGCAGGTTATGAGCAATTGGCGTGAAGCAATCCGTCAGAAACGCTCGGATTTGTGGAAGAACAAAAATTGTTTGGCCAAAAACAACACATTAATAATACCCTTCCATTTATTTTATGAAAATTAATTCCATCCATTTTAGAAGCAATGTTGACTGTAACCTTCCCATTGAAGCATCAATGAAAGTAAGGAACCACACCAATTAGCTGGGTTAAACGTAGCTTACCGACTTGGTTCTATAAATTAATTAAATGGGTGTAGAGGGCTGTGGTGTGGATCTTCAATACCCATAAATCAAATCGGAAGAAGAACCCTATTTGACTGATGTATCCAGCGTCCGCTGACCAAATGGTTGGATATATTTCAAAATACCGACTATACAAAAATCCACTAATTATCTTCCTGGTCCAATTATTCATTAACGTTACATTTAAAGTCCAATACCACCCCACCCTTCCCCTGGTGAAACTCGACATTGATCGCTAGTTAATTATAAACAGAAGTATGCCTTTTTATTGATAATAGGCATGTACTACCTATTTGAAACAGAATAATTATTCAACAGCATAGAAACCAACTAAATAAAAAGTCTGTTGCAGACCAATCTATCAGTTCGAATAATTCAACATGCAAATTAACGAGTCGTTTAATTGGCAATTAATTAATCTGCATCATGATGAACAATAGGTATTATACCTTTTCGAAAAAGAAGTGAATGTTCAGCAAAATAGATATTGTACCCCATAATTGCATTGTCATTTAGTAAAAAAAATTATTGAATATTAAACAAGTTCTTTAAATAATTCTTTGAGACATATTCATTTATTAAAAAATACAGACCCTTACAAATTCTTATAGTGAAGAAACTCGTAACTAGATAAAATGATTTGAATACATGATGTATTACTGCTTTCTAAATTTACATGAGTTCTGTCATCTTCATCATGTTAAAAACTTACATGTTATATCATTATCGACTTATAACTAGCGTATCTTTGATGTAAATGGATTGTAAGAGAGACTAACCTAAAAAATTCTTTAAAAATGTAGATTGCTTTAGTTTTACGGGTATGCAAAGATAGTATAATTGTTTATGATTATATCTTTCTTGGTAGATACTGTAGCAATAATACATTTTCTACTTTATAGTATTTAGATTCTTCATATTACTAAATTACCGTCATGCCTGAATTTTTGGTGTATTTGAACTACTACCAAAAGTGACGTTAGATTATGACGTTTGCACAAGGTCATGCTTTATGTAACAATAAAAAGTAAGGTTATTTTTCGTTTTCCAGTCATTTCAAATTGATATCACCATATTCAGAAAACCAAAAGGATCGCATTATCACCATGCATACAAATAATATAATTTTTTATACAGTCGTTCTTTTCACACAAACCCTTTGTTTGTTATAATGAGGAACAACTTGTTAGATTTTTTTTGAGCCAATCAACAGCATTTCTCTAAAATGCTAAGGACATTCTCGCTTTTAGTATTAGGAGAAGAAAGAAACAAACGAAGATTAAAATCGCGAAAATCATTAATCATTTCAACATCTACACATCCACGCCAGATTTTATCCTCGCGGAAGAAGTTATATTTCCATTCCTGTTACGTCGTTTTTTCCTCTCGAGAAACAATTGTTACGAATTGGTGTTTATTAAAATTTCAGATAAGGCTTCATATTTTTGAACCACCTCCGACAGAAGACATTTCGCTTTAGATACTTCTTATCGTCGCCCGAAGGGAAATGAAATATTTTATGAGAACTTTCCTAAGTAAAAACAGAAAAATGACACTTTCCCTATGTATACGTCCAATATTATCTGCTTAAACATTAACAGATGCATTATATTTACTCTTTAGGGTTCTGTACCTTAACAGCAAAAAACGAAACAGGTTCAATTTGGTTGGCTTGTATTAGTTAGCGAAAGTTTTCTACACCGTGTACATAATTTTAGTATTTCGATCTGGCATTCATTGAACATCCCTTGAACCCAATTTAAACGTAAACATTAAAAGAATTAATTGGTTTATTTTGGTTCAATTACCTTGCAGAACATTTCTATAAACCTGAAAGGTCGAGATTACAATAACAAAACGTACTGGTGTGATTGATAAGGTTAATTGTGTGAACTACTTGTAAATTTTGTTTACATGGGCCAAACACAAATTAAAAACTTCCCTTGACAGAATTAATTAATGCTACTAATTCTGAATCATTCTTTATACGACATATAGTCTACAAAACAATTAATATTTCGTTTTTATCACCGTAATCTTTCAAATAACAAAAAAAATTAGTAAACTAATAAAATCTACAACCGTTTCTTTTTACAAAAATACTGAATAAATATTATATAGAACAGATAAAAGCAATTTCAATTAGAAAATCTTTTCAGCTTCGAATGCTATTAGATAAATATTTTTAAAGTTTTCATAAAGGAAGTCGTTTACTGAGAAACTAAAACTTCGGTAGTAGATTTAAGAAATTACTTCCCTATTGACCAATTTTTACTCCTTTTATTAAAATTAAAGAAAACTATTAATAGTATACTCTCATAGAAGTAAATTTTGTCATCAAGAAATGGAAAAGTCGTAGAGAAGAAATTTAATTTCTTAATTTCAGTACTAACTTACTGAATGTGCTTTGCCTTTGGTGTACCTTTCGTAAACTAAAGCCTTTAGGTATTTGGTTTCTCCGACAAATTGAAATAAAAAGAAGCACTCGACCTCTTCAGCAGAATATACCCAGAGATGAGCACACGGAATAAACTCGATTAAATAAATACTCAACAGGCGATTACGTGTTCTCTTTACTACCTTGAGTTCTTCAAAGTTACGTTAAATATGTGATATAAATTTACCTTTATGCACCGAGGTTAATCCATGTTGCTCGAAAGCGTGCACAATAAAACGTACGAAATAGCCACCACTGTATGTAGAATGTTCATTTAATGGCATAAAGGCATATATAAACACGTATGTGTTCATCACAATTTACAAATGTCCGCATAAACCTTACGCGAATGATACCGGCTTATTTACCTACAATCGCCACACTTCACGCAAGCGGTTTTGATAGGCGATCTCTAAATTACTGAAACGGGTCGATATCGATTTGTCGATCTAAGACGGGGCAAACGCAGACCCAAGCCGACTGTTTAATCTCATATCTCATTGGTTTGTTTGGAAACCCTTCCTAGATCGTTCGGTTCTTTTCGCAACTGGCTGAGAAGTGGTCATGACGTATGGAACCGAACGCATGAAGAAATACGAGAGACAGTGCACCAGAACATTCAATTTTACATGCTAAACAGATAAACAAAAAGGAAACGATTTGTAAATTATGAGGTCTTTTTGACTCAACTAAGACACAACTAAAGAGGGTTTTAGCCGAAATGATATTAATTATAGTCAGAAATTATATAAGGATGACTAGGGTGGGAGTGATGATGAGGAGTAGTATTTAATAGGGTGGAAATATGGGAATTGGAGGAAAGGAAGATAGAGATTACATATAAGAGATATGTCAAGTGGATATTGCAATTACAGAGAAATACTCCAGATTATGTAACAAAGATGCAGACTAAATGTGAGAAGATGTGTGAAGAAGCAATAAAAATGATAAGTAAAATGTAAGGAGATGCTGGAGAGACTGGAAGAAAGAGATGTCTGGAACAAGATATTGAGAAAGAAGGTATTGGAAATAGGAACAAAAAAAGAAGATATAAGCTTTGAAGAGTTTATGAATTAATGAGAAGCAGGTGAGAAAACTGATTAGGAATAGATGCAATGAAATAAAGGAAGAGGATTTTAAAAAAAAAAAAGAGAGGGGTCCAGATAATTGGTGAGGCTGAGAGAGATTTTGTGAAGGGGTTGGCAAGGGTATTGGGTGTCAATGTGTTTAGAAGGAGGAAGAATGATTAGGGTGTTAGTAAGATTTAGGAAAGGGAGTGAGTATAATAGGGGGTATAATATTGGAAGAAGGAAGAGAACAACCGGTGTAGGGGATGTGACAGGGAGGTAGAATACGCATTAGGAGGTTGTGAGGTTCTTAGTAGAACACGGCTAGAAGAATGCTATGAATTGGTGAGTGAAGAGGGAAGTGGGCTGAGCCGACTGAAGGAAATTTTATGGAATAAGGGGTCGCTTGTTAGAACAGTGAAGGAGATCTGTCAAAGGGCGACAGTGGGGGGGGGGGCCGAACGAGAAATAAGATATAAGTATAAGCAAAAGATATGCAAAATAACTTTATGTTTAATAATGCTTATAAATATATTTAATGACAATTGAAAATTACCATAATTAGCAAATCGAAGACTATTTTCAATACTTCTTAGAGATATAAATTCTATCAGGAATGAATGCGTCAGTCAGTCAATATTTACGTTAAGTTGTAAGCCGAAAAAAACTAACAGCTTATTGATAAAGGAAATAAATACATCCAAAAGAAATGGAAGAAGAAATCCCAAGAACAAAATCGATATTTCAAGAATAAATTTTCAAGCGGTCCAATTCCTTTATTTTCTTTAATCTTCAAGCACAAGGTGATTACAACTTTTTATATTGAAACTCAATAGAAACTAAAACATCCTGATGAGGCATTAAAATAATTCGATTTCCCTCTGAAAAATAATTCTGGCATCGCCCTCGTTTTATATGGAATTACGACTGCTATAGTTACTTTTTTTTAAATACAAGTATTTCTTGTTTGACCTATTTTCGTTCGATTCCCCGCCTGTTTCCCAGGCAGCCGTCGATTTTTCGGATCCAAATTTAGGGGTGTCCCGAAGACTTTTACAGAGATTTAGCAGGCAATAACTCAAATTTCCTTGAAAATTTTCCAACTTAATGCGTAAAGAATAGAAAGGGAAGTCAGTCGTAAAATCCTTCCGATGTACGTGATCCTCCTGCCAATGCATTTGTTTGGTCTATACTGGCGAATCCTAAAAAACCTGTTAGAGCCGATGCGTAAACGTTCCTGACTTTTACACGTCTTTGAAAGAGACGCGTCCGTCAAACGGCTGAATGGAGAGATAAACTGACTCTTTTGTTATTTTAAAAACACGTTCGTCATTAAAAAAAAGTAACCATCTTCACATTTAAAAACTGCTTGCAAACGAATAAGACGATCTCTTTCTTATGGTCAGCAGCCGATCATCATCATCATAAGGTCGTCAGTCCTAAGACTGGTTGGACACGTACCTTTTCTATCCTGAGTTAGACTTCGCATTTCCCTAAAACTAGAACAACCCACATCCTTAACTATTTGCGAACAGTAATCTAATCTGGGTCTACCTCTACCCCTCCTAACTCCTGTTTCTGCCTCTAATATGTCTCTGACTAGACCTTCATGCCTGAGAAGGTGTCCTACCAACCTATCTCGCCTATTTTTTATTGACTT
>NW_020442468.1:1563917-1570562 GCF_000699045.2 Agrilus planipennis
CCAACCAAAAACTACTGCGTAGAATTAATTGGAATTTTTCACACACAAGCCTTGCTATATGAGCTCTCAAAGCATATAAAAATTATACGGCTTAAATGTGAAGTTGGGTGCAAAAGAATACAATTAAATCCTCTGTCGGGAAAAAGCGAAATGACTTTCCCAACAACCCTGTACATTTAATGCCCTTCTTACTTACTTCGTCATCAAATGTCCCTCAAGCTCTAAGGATTTTGACTTCATATCGTGGTTAGTAATTTTAGACATAGGAACCCTAACTTGTACTGAAAACCTGTTGGTATCATGATGTAATAATTTACTATTTTTCGGTTATTAACATATTTTTAGTCAAATAAGAATTGTATTTTACTTATTTAATTGCTTAAGCATGTCTGTCTACACACAATAACAGTTTGATTACAGTTCAAACACTTGGAAGGCTTTTCTTTGAATAAGAAATGCAAGAGTTAGCAATTCCGTCGAATAAAAAATGTAAGGTGAGAGGTGAACGATAAGGGCCAGTTGTGGGAATTGTCAATTCAGAAGGGTTATCGAATGTTGAATTGCACCGTTCCCGCGGGACATTTTTTATTCGGGGACAAACTAAGCACCACCGGTTATACGACACACGAACTGCCGACATCACAAAATCCTGATAAAAAACAGAACGTAACTTTGAAAATGTGAAAGGTGGGACGACATTTTGTTCAGCGAACGACTGTTTTTATATTTTTCCTGCCGGAGGGAGTCTTTAAATCCAATATCGAATACGTAGAAATTAAGATAACATCAGATCATATATGTGCCGATAAAAAAGACGCTGTCATATCCGTTTCAGGTTTCATATCATTAAACGAAGAAAAGGTCAACTTAAACCTAATTAATTAAGTAATTTAAACAAAATCAATAACTGCGAAAGCATCATCATCATCATCACGAACCTGACGCAGTTATAGGTCAGGATCAATATGGCGACGGCGATGCTCTTTGTAGTTATGTCGAAAGGCATCGATCGATAACATCGGCGCTTTGTTGGCGTACTGATCAGGGACATAAATCATAGGACACATACATGATCGTGTAACGCGAGGGTTTCAAGGGCTTTCCAGAAAAATGAAGAACTATCAAGAATGCTTCTTGACCATTTTACCTATTGCAAGAAGATCCTTACCCCTCTAACTAGCCTAAAAGCGTAGAAGGCGTACGTAGGTATGCCTACACTTTTAATTTATAATCACTTTCGTTATTAATTAATCATATTTACTGAGTAACCATTTGCGAGCACAGAAGTGATTTCTTTATCTTGATAATAGCGGCAGCTAAACTCTGAGCTATTGCTTGCTGTATGTCCCTACAGCTCTTTCCAAGATAACTTATCTAATTTAGATCTTCCTCTACCCTCATTGCTTCTATTTCCGTTTCTAGTATCTCTCTAACTAGCCCTTCATGACTCAGAAGCTGCTCCACCATCCAATTTCTCCTTCTCCCTGTTGACTTCCTGAGCCCCATTGTTCTCTTACTTTTCCAAAAACTAGAACATTTTTATCTCTATCCTAGTATCTCTCTAACTAGCCTTTCATGACTCAGAAGGTGCTCTTGGGCCTCCTAGCTCTCTTACTTTTTTCCACAACTCTTCCTTTCTAACCCTTCCTATATACGGTACTTTCATCATCAGTCTCTAACGTCACATTTCAAAATCTATTACCTATTACAAGAAGATCCTTAAGGATGGTAGAACACAAAAATCACATTGTCGACTTCCTACCTGTTGTATGCCATTTATCCCACTTGGTAGATTCAATTTCTTATAATGTTTGAATACGTAACAGATGGTGCAAAATTTATGTCAGGTTCAAAAATACAAATAATAAAGTTTAATTGCTAAATGTCGAAAATAAGGTGTGTATTTTTCACAAAAGAAATATATTGGACGAAGATATTCGTTATCATATTAAACGTCAAAGAACGAAAGTTGTTCACAGATGGTACGAGACCCAAAAAAAAAGGGAAGAAATAGCTTGTGAATTCGTTGTCACTCTAATGATTTTTAACAACTACAAGTGTCAATTTGTTTTTCTATTGACACATGAACTGATTATACATGTATACGAGGGTATATTGGAAATCTGCTAATGTTTTATAAATATTAATGTATATCATGTTATATAAAGGCGATTTTTTAGCCAGTATTCTGTTGGAACAATTTGCGGCGTGCTGATGAGATCCAATAAGATCGCGTCTGACGGTCTTACCACCACTAACTTTTTGTTCTATTTGGTTAGATAACCACCACTTAGGGCTAGCCACGCTGTGGGTTCGGTTGGACAAATTGTGGAGCCTGGATTTGCATGGATTCAAAGTGATCAATAAAAACTGATTATTGCAAAATGAATATGGAAAGTTAATATCACTAGTTTAGTGTTCTACGTAAAAAAATTGATGTATGTTGTTATTCCACACTTCATATAGACAAACCTTCACTGATTCTGAATAAGCAAAGTCATATTTTAAATCATTTGATGAATTAACAAATAAATAATTGACGAAGTAAAATAATATTGTCATACTAGAAATATTTGGTTAAGTAACGGAATTTGATTACATGGCAAATAGAAGTCCCGACCAATGTAACTATGAAAATGAAATGTAAACAATTAGAATTGAATAACTTCCCATGAGGAACAGCTAACGGAAATTCCAATGAGAAGTGAACGATTGTGATTGTCACAGACACTAACTCAAGTGAAAATCAATAGGTTTGAAAGAAGGTTGAACGGAATTATAAATTGAAAGGCTCTGTCAATTGGATATACTCAACAAAATAATTATACATTTTGGTTGGATGATTTTAAGACAAAGATTGAAACTTTAGATTTGTCGACTATGAATAAATCAGATCTTTCTTATTATAAATATCTATGCATAAATCACGGAAGATATTTTGATTATTGACTGAAGGAATGTCGCATTTCGTGTGTATAGTATAGGTTCCTACATGAGAACAACATCTAATTCAATGCATCAGTAAATTAATTTTTTAAATTAACTTTACCCACTACACATTACCTCAAAGTTATAAGGAAAATGAGAGTACTGGTTACATGAGTCACTGATACATAAAACCAAGGGCCGAGTTCGATTTTGAGCGAGGAAGTGACAGAAGCATTTCGTTATTAATTTGAGATAATCTGTAATGGGTAACATCTAACGCAGTTATCATATTTTCTATACAGTATCTACACGATTAGTATTATACAAAGAGATTGAGCATGTCGGTATATGAACCAAAGTTACGGATTTATCCGGACGTAACCAAACGGTTCACTAACTCCCATATGGACCATAATTCACCACATGACGATTAGCCCTTGAGAATTATGTGAAATGCATCATTGATTTGAACGTTGCAGATATATCTCATCATAGATATAAAATGAAAAAAGTCACAAACTGAAAGGTTTATGTAATTATATTGATGTATAAAGCGTTTATGTTCTAATAAAAAATAATTCGAAGTGGTCTGTATTCTGTCGAAACTGCCAGACGCGGATCGCGATTTCGATCTTTTTGGATCTCATCAGNTCCTATTCTTCCCAATACCTCTTCATTTCTAACCTTTTCTACCCACGTTAACCTTATCATCCGCCTATAACACCACATTTCGAACGCTTCTACCCTTTTCTTTTCCGCCGCGCCCACTGTCCATGTTTCGCACCCATACAATGCCGTGCTCTAAACATACACCTTTAACAACCTTTTTCGAATTTATAAATTAACCGTTCGCGAGCACAGAAGTGACTTCTTTTTATTAAGGGCTCCGAATCTTAGCGGAATCATCATCGTCAACACCATAGGGTCACCTTTTAACATCCTGTGCTAGTCTTCGCATTTCCCTACAAATAGAACATTCCACATCCTTAACTATTTGTGAACAGTAATCTAATCTAGGACTACCTCTTAACTCCTGTTTTTGCTTCTAATATGTCTCTAACTAGCCCTTCATACTTGAGAACGTGTCCTACCAACCTATCTCTCCTACTTCCATAGAGCCCTTCATTCTCCTACTCTTTCTTTAACCGCCTCATTTTTAACCCTCTCTATCCACGATATCCTCATTGAAAGCTTCTAACTTTTCAGCGAAATATCACTGACTTCGCAGTCGATATTTTGATGAAAACGTGTACAGATATTTTTGTTTATTCACAGGCCAAGATGTGCAGGTCATGCAGAACCAAGACGCAAGTATCTAGCGTTATTGAAGGTAAACATTTAGAGAAATTGGGGTTCAATTTTAGCAGAAAATTATGTTAACGATGCTCTTCCAATAGCTTCAAATTACCGAGAGCAACTGGCGGTGAACTTTCGATGCGCGTCCAAAGCTGTATGCACAAAAGTAAGTTATGTTTGTTGGTAAACTCCACTATTGTGAATCACCTCTCAACAACCCACTGCATTGATTCTCTGATATCCAGGAGCAGTTTAGAGAAACTTACAAGCCACGGAGCTCATTGATATAGTCGGGACGTTCTTCTTACGCCTACGTTTACTTACGACAAACGTTGTAGGGAATATCGTAAGCATAGGAAAGAGATGTCAGGTAGGAATTGCAGCGGACACTAATAAAGAAAAAGGAATAACAGAAAGAGATGCAGACAAGCAGAATTTGAGCATGTTACCAACATCGGATCTTACAAAAAAATTCAATATTTTCAGGAATTTAGGAAAGCAAAAACGCTTGTTGCCAGGTGACAGAGTAATCGAATCTACCTCGTCAGCTCTCTCTCTCTCTCTGCAAGCAGTAAGAGGAAGAGAGATGCCTCCTAACATATAGCTTTTGGTCAGCGTTGCTAGACCTAGTGTTATTTCCGTGGACCTAAGGAATTTAAAGCCAGCTTAGGAAAACGGAAGTTTTATATAATTTATAATGTTGGTAAAAAAGCTGGGGAATAAAATGAAATTCATCTGATAACGATGATTTTCACTGATTAGTTCCTTTCAGCTCTAACGTGCAAAAGGGATTTCGTTCCAAAAAAGAAAAATATACTCCATTCTTCTAAATGTAAGAGGTTTCATAAATTAGTGAAATTATCCGTAAATATTCACAAAAGATGCGTTGCCACGGTAAATTAAAGACAAAGAATTTAACTCTGTCACTGTCGTACAGAAATAGCCAAGAAATTGGATTATTTATAAAGGCAAAACAAGGGCAGACAAAAACAGCCGAACGGAAGAACGAACAGCTAAGGTCTCATCAGAGTCGCCATTCATTACAGATTAATTCTGGATAGAATACTCTCCAAGTTTCCTTCTTAACTTTTTAATCGAGAAAACCACGTAATTCAAGCTACTTAGGTACTTTATTTTATAACAATTAAAAAATTTTTAAATGCATCTCAATAGAAAACTGCAAACATAAATGAAGTCCCTACTGTTTGTGCTTACGAATTTGAAAAATTAGTTTTGAATTCTTAACATTTCTCTACAAAATTTAATCAAAATAACTACTTTCTATTATTATTACTTAATATTGAATAAAGTAAATTAAGGGAAACTAGAATGATAATCAATCAAATTCTACTATGAAAACTTTTATGCAATACTGAAGATTTCCACTTTACATCCGAAATTTCCAAAAAAAATATTTACGTTCACTCAATTTTCTTCTTTGAGTTTTGGAAACCGTTAGGATTATAGAAAAGCAATATCTGTAATACTGATTGAAATAATTCGAAAAAATAAACACCAGTAGAATCGAATCGATTTATAAAATCAAAAGGCAAAATTCCGATTTTATTAAATTCTTTTACGAAAAAAATACATCGAGAAAACTCGCAGAAATTGCTACCCACCAGAGAAGTAGTAGCAGCCTCCTTTGCGAATTCCGATTATGCGACGACCACCCCGTTTCGTTCCAGTCGGTAAATACACGTAACACAACAGCAATCCCACTGCGAGATCTCAGTGGGACAGAACGAGCACGTTCAGACGCGTGTCGAAAACACGTTACACCGCGACTGCATGCAGCTACAGAGGCTGCTGTCCGCGGCAAACTACAACGACGATCACGCTCGCTGCAGGCTGCTGCCTAGCTACGATCGTCGCAGAAAGTGGTGTCAGCATCAGGAGCAAAAGCGGGCCTTGTAGATCCTGGACGGCTCCTGGCTGCTGTTTATTACTGACAGAGTACGCGCGACGCGCTCGCTCGCGTGGCGGCAGGATAACAGCGGTGGACCAACCACCATCCCCACCATACACCCACCTCTTCATTCATACCGAACACCAACGCATCTTAACACACTGTACGAATAATAACGACTATTTTTCTTAAATTACGTTCAATACCTTACGAAAGTCTCGGAAAACACTTTTTTAAACCGATATTTAAATACCAACTCTTGTCATATGGTTAAAATCAACATTTTTTGTTGATTTCACGCAGTAACTATAGGGTTGTTCGGAAAGTCATTTCGTTTTTTTTGTGGAAATGAAAGACAGTTTTCGTATAATAAACAAATACTTTATTAAATTATATATTGACCGTTCTGGTCCAACACCTTTTGTCATCTTTCTGGTAGTAGCATAATTCCACGCTCATAAAATTTTTGGTCTTTGCTGGCAAAAAACTGATCGAGGAGGTTTTTGACCTCC
>NW_020442468.1:1575155-1584218 GCF_000699045.2 Agrilus planipennis
GTACGTACGTACGTACGTACGTACGTATGTACGTACGTTCGTATGTCAGCATTTTTTTCGTTTTCGATATCTCAAGAACGGATTGAGATATCGCCCTCAACCAAAATTTTTTCGAAAGATATTATCATAATGAAGATCTGAAAGAAATTTGAACGAAATCGGTCAAGCCGTTTTTTTTTTATAAAAAAAAAAACGAATTAATTACAAACAATTTAATTAAAATACGTTCTAATCTAATCACAACAATGAAGTTACGGAATCAATAATAACGAAATATCATTATTCAAGACAGGGAATAACATATTATAATAACATATTATAATAAAAATTTGTTTATAACAAAATGAATTGTTATAAACAATCGATAAACAATAAAAAATAGTATTTACCAATTGACTGATGCAAGTACTCTATCAATTCGGTTTTCTCAGACGAAATACTGTTTCTTATGGGTTTATAAAATGACGAACTCTCAAACATTGTTTGTTATTTATTATTGTGCCGCGTTTTTTTCAAACTTTAGAAACGAATGTACTTTACAATAACTGTATTATCTAATGGGAAGTTAGTCGTATTAGCACCGACCAAAATGTGCTCAGACCAATTTTTTATTTACTAATTATTTTATTTAATTATGGTAACGTGCCTATCACGTTGAAGTTAGCTACGCCGGGATTCGTTTCAGCAAGTAGATATCGATATATTTAAATGGACCTTGTTGGAGCATACATAATTCTAAAATGTAGCATCGTACTACAGATGGCGTTTACCGCGCTATTTGTGGTATTTTCCGTTTATGTTTTGTAAATTCCATAAAATATAAGAATATTGACTGCACCGAGTTATCAATATCAATCAGTTTAACAACAACATCTCGTCAAAGCAAGGAAGGTAATAAAAAAAGAGGAAACGAATTAAAATGTTTCAGCGTTTACAGCTCTATGCATTTCCACGAGTGTAATCTGTAGCCATAAAGCATTTGACAGCATTTCACTGAAATCTTTCCGGAAACCTAATTATAGGGTCATAAAACACAGCATCCTCAGAGAAAATTACATCCGTCCTTATCACAAAAAGTAAGCTGTTGAAACAGAACAAAAACGATAACTAGTTGTTCACATAAAACAAGTCGTAACACTTATCTAGTCACTACCTTTCGAAAATTTTTATTGTAAAAAATCACTTCTAAATTTGAAACAAAAGAATAAGATGACCAGGATTAATTAAAATGTCATCTTCTGTTTCTTCTGTGAGGAACATCAGACCACAAATTTACAAAATAAAGAAGAAAATAATATTACAATAAACCAATGCCAAAGCTTTACTTCAGCAATATTCAGTTGCTGTCTTGCTATGTATATCTATAGACAAATCAAGGTCTTCATGGAATAACAAATAGAGGTATTGTCAAGGTTTCATCAGTCCAAAAATTGGTTAGACCTGAAGACTGGTAGTTAAACACGCTCCTCTACTACTTCTTATTGAGATAATATCTATTTTGCCGAGAACTAGCTGGATATCCCACTGCTCTAACTACTTGTGATAGTAACCTAGTCTAGGTGTAACTCTGAACCCATACTATTAGGGACAGTAACCTAATCTTCTTCTACCCTCATTGCTTCTATTTCCGTTTCCAGTATCTCTCTAACTAGCCCTTTATGACTCTGAAGGTACTCCACCATCCAATTTCTCCTTCTCCCTGTTGGCTTCCTGGGCAGCCTTGTTCTCTTACTTTTTCAAAAGCTAGATCTTTCCATATCCCCAACTGTTTGCGCCAATAACCTAATATAATTCTTCCTCTACCCTTACTGCTTCTATTTCCGTTTCTAGTATCTCTCTAACTAGCCCTCCATGACTCAGAAAGTGCTCCACCGTCCAATTTCATCTTCTCCCTATTGACTTCCTGAGCAGCCTTGTTCTTTTAGTTTTCCAAAAGCTAGAACATTCCATATCCCTAACTATTTACAACTGTAACCTAACCTTCTTGTGTCTTATTGTTCCCCCTTTACCCCTATTTCTTCTTCTACTATGTCTAACTAGTCCTTCATGGCACAGAAGGTGCTCGACTGTCCAATCTCTTCTACTCCTTATTGATTTCCTGAGCCCGCTTGTTATAGTAACCTGATCTAGGCCTTCCTATCCTCATTGCTTCTATTTCCGTTTCTAGTATCTCTCTAACTAGCCTTCTTCCTTTTGATTTCCTGGGCAGGTTTGTTCTTTTATTTTTCCTAAAGCTAGAAGATTTTACATCCTTAACTATTTACGCTAATAACCTAACGTAGGTCTTCCTATGCCCTTTTTAGTCCTATTTCTTCTTCTAATATGTCCAACTAATTTTTCATGATACAGAATCTGCTCTTACTTTTAAAAAACTAGAATATCCATATCCCTATTCTAGTACCTCTCTAACTAGCCTTTCTTGACTCAGAAGATGCTCGACCATCCAATCTCTGCTTCTCCTTATTGACTTCCTGGGCCTCTCTTACTTTTTTCCACATCTTTTCCTTTCTTATATACGATACTTTCATCATCAGTCTCTAACGTCACATTTCAAATGCTTCTAATCTCATATCTTTTCCGCCACGTCCATCGCCCACGATTCTAAAACCGTAGAAGGCGTACGTAAGTTCGTTTTAATTAATAATCATTTTCCTAATTAATTAATCATATATACAGAGTAACCATTTGCAAGCACAGAAATGATTTCTTTATCTTAATAATAGCAGCAGCTAAACCCTGAGCTATTGGTTGATCTATGCCCCTTCGGCTCTTTCCAAGATAACTTATCGAATTTCCTGGATATCTAGTTTTTTGTCTCCAATTTTTATATTAGCCCTCACCCTACTACAACTGTCACCATCTCCACAAAAGACTGTCTACATAAGAGAGGAGTTTCATCATGAAATAATTCTTTTTCATTTGATAATCGTTTCAAGGGAAGACAAAGAGGACTCTCGAATAGTCAAGTGGCGGGACGGTTATCGCATAATGATTTTAAAAAAAGGCGAAGCCAGAAAAAAGAGGACGAATTAATTTCACCCCAAGCTACCTTTTGACTTGAATAGCTCGCGCGATGCCGATGACGGCACATGAAATTGATAAAGTCGTTTAGGCAAAAATCAATGGCACTAATTATCTTCATCGAACATCCGAGCGGTAGCAAAGCGACCCATTCGTTCTTTGCAACTCAAAAATCAACTTCTATAAAAAAAAAATAAATGGTCCTATTAGGGATCGTCCCGACTTTTATTCAATGGCTGTTGAATGTTAAAACAGAACTGACAGCCGGATATTAATCGAAGGTCAGTGTACTGAATACATTCATTATACCCTCCCCTTCCCACTTAACAAAGGGTAGGTACCGCACACTAGTGCCACAATACTGAAACAGTAGAATTAGTCACCGTTCTCGCGATAAATCAAATTTCTTATAGCTAGATCTCCTAAATGAATACGAATGTTCATTGCATGTTTAAATTTATTTAGTTCCTTGAAACTGAGGGTCCCTAAAAAGAAAACTCACTAAGAAAACGGAGAAAACTAAATTTTTATAACAACGCAAAAATTACAAATTTCGATTGTAAATGAGTGATTGAGTTATAAATGGTGTAACTAAGACAACTTTCTTTTATATATATAGATTAGTAATATCATTTTTACAAATTCGAGCCCAAATTATAATTTTTATTATTTTCGCTTACAAAGCAACGAGCTAGTGTGATAAATTGTAAATATCGCTTTGATAAATTTAAGGTAAATTTTCTTTTATCATTTTCTCCGTGAAACCAGTGTATGCAGAAGGCCAAAATTTTCTGCACCTATATTTACACATTTTGCAATATTTAATTTTCTTTATATGTACTAGTTTTTACCTAGAGTGTAGTACCTGGCATTAATTTTTGATCCCATTTGCAGGAACAAATTCGTATAAACTCAAAATCTTAAGTTCATGTACGATTTTGTTCATATTCATGAAGGACCAACAAATCTTTTATTGGTGGTCTATTTGGACTGCTAATCTTGTAAACTGTTGCTATAATGTCAAAAATATGACATTCATGAAGATACACAAACACTATCAGCAAATATTTGGGTATTAAAAAATTCTACATAAGATTTTGGTGAAGGCGCCAGTTTAAAATAAAGGACATAATTGAGCTATAATTCAGGTCTAATGATAAGAGCATATCATTAAACGAAGAAAATGACACTTAAATCTAATTAATTAAGTATTTTAAACAAAATCAATAACTGCAAAAGCATCATCATCATCACGGACCTGATGCAGTTCTAGCAATGCCGAAAGGCATCGATCGATAACATCGGCGCTTTGTCGGCGGACCGATCAGGGACATAAATCATAGGACACATACATGACCGCGTAACGCAAGGATTTCAAGAGTTTTTCAGAAGAATGAAGAACTATCAAGAATGCTTCTTGACCATTTTGCCTATTGCAAGAAGATCTGTAAGGGTAAAACGCCAAAATAACATTGTCAGCATTCTGCAGGTCCATTTGGATGGTTAATCTTGTAAACTGTTGCTATAATGTCGAAAATATGACATTATTAAAGTTACACAAACAGTATAAGCAAGTATTTAAATATTCAAAACTTTTGGTGAAGGCGCCGGGACTCTTTAAAATAAAGGACATAATTGGGCTATAATTTAGATTTCATTAAAGTAGATTAATGAATTTTCACCTTTAAAGTATATGTTTTACATGTAAATGGAGTTAGGGATGCTAATTTATATCTTTTTTTACAATGAAACTGCAATTTGTAATAAAATGTATGTATAGACAACCGAACATACAACAAATATTACAACTGTAATAATTTATCTACGAACAAAATTAGAAAAAGTTTTATCTTTTTCAAGAAAATAAGTCCATTATATACTAACAAGATCAGGGTAGATACTGGACAGACTTTTTCAAGAGTTTGTGAAGTACTTCGAGCATAATTGAATTAGAATGAATAGCATCATTAACTAATTAACTTCATTGGAAGTGAAATGTGTTCTAAAATATAAAAGTACGGTGCATTTGTTTAAAACAGTACTTTTCCTGGCAGTCAGTGTTTAATAATTAATCATTTTTTCTGACTTTTCCGGAAACATGGTCGTTTCGAAACTTTTCACTATACACCAAGACCGAAATCCGCGGGTTTCTTGTATGCATGTGAATTGTGAGGTTGGATCAGCAGTGTCGGATTTAAAATTAATTATTCATTGTCCTCGCTATATACCGTTAAATTGCAGTGAATTTGTAGCTACGCGAACCTCGACTACTTTAAAAATCGTTAAGATTATACCAAATAGAAACTAAGGAAAAGCGTCAAATTTTTAATACTTTTTAATAAATTTGTTGTTGGATATTAAGATAATAGTTTTTGGTTTTTACAAAATAGGTACCATGACCAAAATTTTTAGAAAGGTTAGAAATGAAGAGGTATTAGAAAGAATAGGAGAACAGAGGACTCTATGGAAGTCAATAAAAAATAGGCGAGATAGGTTNTTTAAAAGGGCACCAACCAAAAACTACTGCGTAGAATTAATTGGAATTTTTCACATACAAGCCTTGCTATATGAGCTCTCAAAGCATATAAAAATTATACGGCTTAAATGTGAAGTTGGGTGCAAAAGAATACAATTAAATCCTCTGTCGGGAAAAAGCGAAATGACTTTCCCAACAACCCTGTACATTTAATGCCCTTCTTACTTACTTCGTCATCAAATGTCCCTCAAGCTCTAAGGATTTTGACTTCATATCGTGGTTAGTAATTTTAGACATAGGAACCCTAACTTGTACTGAAAACCTGTTGGTATCATGATGTAATAATTTACTATTTTTCGGTTATTAACATATTTTTAGTCAAATAAGAATTGTATTTTACTTATTTAATTGCTTAAGCATGTCTGTCTACACACAATAACAGTTTGATTACAGTTCAAACACTTGGAAGGCTTTTCTTTGAATAAGAAATGCAAGAGTTAGCAATTCCGTCGAATAAAAAATGTAAGGTGAGAGGTGAACGATAAGGGCCAGTTGTGGGAATTGTCAATTCAGAAGGGTTATCGAATGTTGAATTGCACCGTTCCCGCGGGACATTTTTTATTCGGGGACAAACTAAGCACCACCGGTTATACGACACACGAACTGCCGACATCACAAAATCCTGATAAAAAACAGAACGTAACTTTGAAAATGTGAAAGGTGGGACGACATTTTGTTCAGCGAACGACTGTTTTTATATTTTTCCTGCCGGAGGGAGTCTTTAAATCCAATATCGAATACGTAGAAATTAAGATAACATCAGATCATATATGTGCCGATAAAAAAGACGCTGTCATATCCGTTTCAGGTTTCATATCATTAAACGAAGAAAAGGTCAACTTAAACCTAATTAATTAAGTAATTTAAACAAAATCAATAACTGCGAAAGCATCATCATCATCATCACGAACCTGACGCAGTTATAGGTCAGGATCAATATGGCGACGGCGATGCTCTTTGTAGTTATGTCGAAAGGCATCGATCGATAACATCGGCGCTTTGTTGGCGTACTGATCAGGGACATAAATCATAGGACACATACATGATCGTGTAACGCGAGGGTTTCAAGGGCTTTCCAGAAAAATGAAGAACTATCAAGAATGCTTCTTGACCATTTTACCTATTGCAAGAAGATCCTTACCCCTCTAACTAGCCTAAAAGCGTAGAAGGCGTACGTAGGTATGCCTACACTTTTAATTTATAATCACTTTCGTTATTAATTAATCATATTTACTGAGTAACCATTTGCGAGCACAGAAGTGATTTCTTTATCTTGATAATAGCGGCAGCTAAACTCTGAGCTATTGCTTGCTGTATGTCCCTACAGCTCTTTCCAAGATAACTTATCTAATTTAGATCTTCCTCTACCCTCATTGCTTCTATTTCCGTTTCTAGTATCTCTCTAACTAGCCCTTCATGACTCAGAAGCTGCTCCACCATCCAATTTCTCCTTCTCCCTGTTGACTTCCTGAGCCCCATTGTTCTCTTACTTTTCCAAAAACTAGAACATTTTTATCTCTATCCTAGTATCTCTCTAACTAGCCTTTCATGACTCAGAAGGTGCTCTTGGGCCTCCTAGCTCTCTTACTTTTTTCCACAACTCTTCCTTTCTAACCCTTCCTATATACGGTACTTTCATCATCAGTCTCTAACGTCACATTTCAAAATCTATTACCTATTACAAGAAGATCCTTAAGGATGGTAGAACACAAAAATCACATTGTCGACTTCCTACCTGTTGTATGCCATTTATCCCACTTGGTAGATTCAATTTCTTATAATGTTTGAATACGTAACAGATGGTGCAAAATTTATGTCAGGTTCAAAAATACAAATAATAAAGTTTAATTGCTAAATGTCGAAAATAAGGTGTGTATTTTTCACAAAAGAAATATATTGGACGAAGATATTCGTTATCATATTAAACGTCAAAGAACGAAAGTTGTTCACAGATGGTACGAGACCCAAAAAAAAAGGGAAGAAATAGCTTGTGAATTCGTTGTCACTCTAATGATTTTTAACAACTACAAGTGTCAATTTGTTTTTCTATTGACACATGAACTGATTATACATGTATACGAGGGTATATTGGAAATCTGCTAATGTTTTATAAATATTAATGTATATCATGTTATATAAAGGCGATTTTTTAGCCAGTATTCTGTTGGAACAATTTGCGGCGTGCTGATGAGATCCAATAAGATCGCGTCTGACGGTCTTACCACCACTAACTTTTTGTTCTATTTGGTTAGATAACCACCACTTAGGGCTAGCCACGCTGTGGGTTCGGTTGGACAAATTGTGGAGCCTGGATTTGCATGGATTCAAAGTGATCAATAAAAACTGATTATTGCAAAATGAATATGGAAAGTTAATATCACTAGTTTAGTGTTCTACGTAAAAAAATTGATGTATGTTGTTATTCCACACTTCATATAGACAAACCTTCACTGATTCTGAATAAGCAAAGTCATATTTTAAATCATTTGATGAATTAACAAATAAATAATTGACGAAGTAAAATAATATTGTCATACTAGAAATATTTGGTTAAGTAACGGAATTTGATTACATGGCAAATAGAAGTCCCGACCAATGTAACTATGAAAATGAAATGTAAACAATTAGAATTGAATAACTTCCCATGAGGAACAGCTAACGGAAATTCCAATGAGAAGTGAACGATTGTGATTGTCACAGACACTAACTCAAGTGAAAATCAATAGGTTTGAAAGAAGGTTGAACGGAATTATAAATTGAAAGGCTCTGTCAATTGGATATACTCAACAAAATAATTATACATTTTGGTTGGATGATTTTAAGACAAAGATTGAAACTTTAGATTTGTCGACTATGAATAAATCAGATCTTTCTTATTATAAATATCTATGCATAAATCACGGAAGATATTTTGATTATTGACTGAAGGAATGTCGCATTTCGTGTGTATAGTATAGGTTCCTACATGAGAACAACATCTAATTCAATGCATCAGTAAATTAATTTTTTAAATTAACTTTACCCACTACACATTACCTCAAAGTTATAAGGAAAATGAGAGTACTGGTTACATGAGTCACTGATACATAAAACCAAGGGCCGAGTTCGATTTTGAGCGAGGAAGTGACAGAAGCATTTCGTTATTAATTTGAGATAATCTGTAATGGGTAACATCTAACGCAGTTATCATATTTTCTATACAGTATCTACACGATTAGTATTATACAAAGAGATTGAGCATGTCGGTATATGAACCAAAGTTACGGATTTATCCGGACGTAACCAAACGGTTCACTAACTCCCATATGGACCATAATTCACCACATGACGATTAGCCCTTGAGAATTATGTGAAATGCATCATTGATTTGAACGTTGCAGATATATCTCATCATAGATATAAAATGAAAAAAGTCACAAACTGAAAGGTTTATGTAATTATATTGATGTATAAAGCGTTTATGTTCTAATAAAAAATAATTCGAAGTGGTCTGTATTCTGTCGAAA
>NW_020442468.1:1589468-1605032 GCF_000699045.2 Agrilus planipennis
GGAAAAGAAAAGGTTAGAAGCGTTCGAAATGTGGTGTTATAGGCGGATGATGAGGATATCGTGGGTAGAAAAGGTTAGAAATGAAGAGGTATTAGAAAGAATAGGAGAACAGAGGACTCTATGGAAGTCAATAAAAAATAGGCGAGATAGGTTGGTAGGACACCTTCTCAGACATGAAGGTCACTAGACTAGAGACAAATTAGAGGCAGAAACAGGAGTTAGAAGGGGTAGAGGTAGACCTAGCTTAGATTACTGTTCACAAATAGTTAAGGATGTGGGTTGTTCCAGTTTTAGAAAAATGCGAAGATTAGCTCAGGATAAGAAAGAGTGGAGATACGTGTCCAACCAGTCTTAGGACTGACGACCTTATCATGATGATCGGGTGTCCCACATGTAGTATCCAAAATTAGGATCTCTATTAGAATGATAATCAAAATGCTTGAAGCAAAGTAGACTTATTTGGGGTTATGATATTATTTTACCAACAAATCAGTAGAAAATATGATAATATCTATTTAGGTATGTTTTGCTGCTATTCCAAATTTAAAATTTTCTCATCCAATGCCGTCCAATATCAAAGGCAGTTAGTGATTTTATATGAGGAGTCCATTTTTTCCTTTAATAGTGAAAGTAAACTAAATAAATCAGTAAAACATACCGATATGAGAAAACGTCTTTCACTTTCTCGGCTAAAAGTCTAAAAACGTTTTTAATTTAGATAATAACCCTCAAAGAGCTGCATTAATATTTTACTTGCTTGTTAGCAGTGAGAAGCGCATAACTTTAAAACATCCAAAGGGAAGTATGTGTTACATATCCAGAGCATTTTCTTGTTTGCAACGGTGGATATTTTGACGCAAGTCTGCACCACGTCGTGCTACATTCGTTCATATATTAAACGAAATTTGTCGCATGGGTTTCCCCTGTCTTGGAGTTCGCAATTGTATACGTATATATATGTACATACATACACACAATGTACCTACGTGAAAATAAATTTGACGTGAAGACGCTCCAGTGTCTCATTCAATTTTTTTCCGGCTTTCCTAGAAGCGCAAAAAGAACAACGTTGGTGGTTTTGGAGGAGACGTGACCAGTGGTGCGGAATTCAGAAAAGGAAAATGACAAGAAGATTTTTCGTGGACGAAAGAAAAACTGATATTCTTTATTAACTTTTGTAGGAGTTTTTCTTGTTTAATTTGCAAAATGAAACAGATGATACCAAATTTGATTATGTTGTTGGCGCTCTTCCAAAAGAAGCGAGACAAATTTCAAAAGCAAATTCGTTTTACGTTGTACATGTCGACTGAGTATGTAATCGCAGCTTTTATCAAATAGATTCCATGCAGGGCAATTAGTGATAGGTCCCAATCAGGCACAAAATCAAAACACTAAATGCAAGCCCTATCTCGATGGACAAACAAAAGTATGACCCTCCTCGACATGGATATTGTTTATTAACTATTAACCTATCATCTAATATCAGAGTTTCCTGTAAACGATTTTCCTTTAAACACCTTTACAACTGAACTATTTAGAATAACTTCCTTAGAAACAGCCTGACCTCAAAATATGTTTAATTATTAACAACAATAAATGTTCTGAAACATCAGCCTCACAAATGTTTCGCAAAAATATTTTGAATTGATAGCTGAAGCTGGAAAATTTACTTCAACTTACACACAGAGAAGTGGACACATGAGGAATCCTGAAAACCAACTCCTAGAGCCTCCAAATTTCGGAAAGGCCTTTTTAATGAAGTCCCAAGCAAAATCAAAATATGTCCATTTTAAATTCTTAAAAAATACGCTCTACAGACATACCAATTTTTGAGCAGAAATATTGCTTCATTTCGTGGTAAAGGAGAAGATGATGGCCCCCACCCCCGAAGGGGATCGAAAGAGGAGGTCTCCCCCACCACTATACCATAAAAAGTTCGTGGCGGTCTCACTCCCATAAAAAGTTATGGGGGTTAGATGATGGCCCCTTCGGGGGTGGGGGTAGAGGGGATCGAAAGAGGGTGGTCACCTGAGTAAAACCCCATAAAAAATTTGCGACGGTCTCACCCCCATAAAAAGTTATGGGGATTGAAAGTTGATTATTTTGACAATTTTCATACACTATAATTCAAATAAAATTAAATAAAATGATTATTTTCAAGCGGGTGGAGGTGGGGGATCGAAAGAGGGTGGTCACTTGAACAAAACCCGATAACCTAACTTACCCTATTGATAATGATATTTAAATAATGTTTTTTATAACTTTTCCCAGAAATGTATAAAAATTGGCATATTTATTAACTTTGAACCCCCATAACTTTTTATGGGGGTGAGATCGCCACGAACTTTTTATGGTACAGTGAGAGGGGAGAACTCCCCTTTCGACCGCCCCCACCCCCATCCCCGAAGGTTGGGGGGCATCATCTAGACCTTTACCCATTTCGTTTTAGCGCTCGGGATTTCAAGAGGCTTAATCCGCCATTTCTCAAAAATTACCCATTTGAACATGAATGATTTTGATGCACACCACTGTAATGTATCGTCTGGAATAAATTTTGTCAACTCGAAATCCCCGAGAACGAGAATTCCGTTTAGCTCGTTTACAAGGTCGCAAAAGGGATACGCGACCAAGATATCTTTGCGCCAACATAAATCCCGTTCTATTGTTATTTAAATTCTCGAAACTTCGCGCCCTTTTCTTTACAGTTCTCGAAATATATATTTTTCGAAGTTGATAAAGCTCCACTCTCATTAGCTTTTCCCTAGCACGTAGTTAGTTTACCCCACGACGAGCTTACCCTAAGTTTGTGCCAAAAAATAATAATAAATAGAATAAATATTAAATTTTCAAAATACACAATCTAATACCATTAATAATCATAATCGGCGGAAGATTGTGATTGATTCGGTAGGTCCGAGGTCTACGAGATTACCCCTCTTCCGCGAAAACAAAAAAAAAATAGCAACAATTAGTCAGACGCAGAGCTATTCACAGTACATTTCGCTACCCTAATTATTATTAAATAAAAATTACCCCACAACATACAAAAAATTACTTATCATCATCATCATCAAGGTCGTCAGTCCTAAGACTGGTTGGACACGTATCTCCACTCTTTCCTATCCTGAGCTAAAATTAGAACAGCCTACATCCTTAACTATTTGCGAACAGTAATCTAATCTAGGTCTACCTCTACCCCTCCTAACTCCTGTTTCTGCCTCTAATATGTCTCTGACTAGACCTTCATGCCTGAGAAGGTGTCCTACCAACCTATCTCGCCTATTTTTTATTGACTTCCATAGAGTCCTCTGTTCTCCTATTCCTTCCAATACCTCTTCATTTCTAACCTTTTGTACCCACGTTAACCTCATCATCCGCCTATAACACCACATTTCGAACGCTTCTAACCTTTTCTTTTCCGCCGCGCCCACTATCCATGTTTCGCACCCGTACAACGCCGTACTCCAAACATACACCTTTAACAACCTTTTTCGAATTTCTAAATTAACCGTTCGCGAGCATAGAAGTGACTTCTTAAAGGCGACACAACCCTGCGCTATCCTCTGCTTTATATCCTTACTACTCCTTCCATCCTGACTTATCTGACTTCCTAGGTATCTAAAATCAACCACTTCCTCTAACTTTTCGTCTCCTATCTTTATATTCGCTCTTTCCCTACTTTATCTTCCCTAGCATACCAGTATTTTAGTTTTACTTTAATTTATTTTCATACAGTACTGATCTGTCAGTACCTATCGCTTCTATTTTATTTAAAGCTATCTCTAAGTCCTCCTTGCTAGATGCTAATACTGCTATATCATCTGCAAATCTAAACATACTAATCTTTTGCCCTTGCACATCTATCCCTACAGTTGTGCTGTCTTTAATGATGTTGATTACTACTTCGTTAATTATTCGATACTTACCTAGGCGCATGCTTTTGGTTTTAAAGGATTTTTTAAATATTTTCCTAAACTATTACTTAGAAAAATGCCAAATCTGGTATGAAAAGTATACAGCTTTCATATTTCACCTGCCAGAAAACATTTCCCTAGACGCAAAGGATTTAGCTGATACCGCATGATAACAGAATTTTCGCTGGGACGTGACAAACTTTTTCGCAGCTTTATTTCCACCCTAAGGTCTAATATGCATATTTTTCGTCGGTGAAAACAAGAAAAGCAGTCTTTGTTGTTTACCTTTTCAGTTATGTAGATACCTCGTCCCGATGCTGTTTTATGCCCTGCAGTGTAAAGACGACGCCAGACACGTAGCGTGTCATAAATACTAACAGAATTTATCACTTTCTTTGGATAAAAAAAATGATAGAATGAAGAGAGATCAACACAATAATAATTTTATAGCCGTAAGCAGCACGGGAGGAAATGTACAAAGTGCCAAGCATTACGATAAAAAATAATCAGAACGTGCCGA
Source organism: Agrilus planipennis (assembly GCF_000699045.2). Lineage (NCBI taxonomy): Eukaryota > Metazoa > Arthropoda > Insecta > Coleoptera > Buprestidae > Agrilus > Agrilus planipennis. Next base: position 1,593,903 of record NW_020442468.1, read on the forward strand.
AAGGCCAAGATGTAAATTATGCAAGTTGAATAATAAACTGGGAATGTGATAGAGTTGCGAGGACATTAAATTTAATATGTACTCTTTAAAATATTTTACGACCTTTACAAGAAAGTTAAAATTAATGTACTTGCTTAAAATTACTATCAATTAAAATATGAAACACATATGTTGGTATGTACTATTACGTTGCTGTATTAGTAGCATATAAACTATAACGTAGTTGTCAATTAACTTCAAAACATACTTGTCTAATACATAAATCCCTCTTTAATAGCTTTAAATTAGTATTAAAACATGTAAATACATAATTTCTACTGATAATGAGGATAATCTTAGCCTCTCATCCACTCTATAGTGCAGATCATGTCAAAGTGACAAATGATGTACCGAAGATAATGCCAAGTTATTTAATTATTTTACTGGTATCAATCTAAGAGTAAGATATTAAGTAAATTGTGTCCCTTAATATATACATAAATCCGTCTTTAATAGCTTTAAATTAGTATTAAAACATGTAGATATATATATTTTACTGGTATCAATCTAAGAGTAAGATATTAAGTAAATTGTGTCCCTTAATATATACATAAATCCCTTTTTAATCGCTTTAAATTAGTATTAAAACATGTAGATATATAATTTCTACTGATTATGATGATAATCTTAGCCTCACATCCACTCTATAGTGCAGATCGTCTCAAAGTGACAAATGATATAGGTACCGAAGATAATGCCAAGTTATTAAAATATTTTACTGGTATCAATCTAAGAGTAAGATATTAAGTAAATTGTGTCCCTTAATATGAATATTGCGCCTTCTTTAATATGTTCTAAAATCTATTTTTTTGTTAAATTAAAGACGTTCAAGTTCAATACAATTCTCTACTTCAAATGTTTTCAATGTCTGGTAGAATTCTCGTTACATTCTGCTTGGTTTACAGAAATTTATCTTGCAGATTCAGTTCCCTGAATTTCCTGCTTTCCCGGGAAAGGCAGCAGCTTCCGGAAAATGTTTACTAGTTACTTACAGATTTCTGTATTTGTAAAAAGCAAACGATATCATTTAATTTCGAATTAAATAAATTACAGAAGTGAATAGATATTCAATTAAAACTCATTTTTAAATATTATTGTAGATACAATTTCAAAAAATATTTGGATACTTTATATTTAAAACAAAAGCCTTAAAATAATGATACGTTCAAAATGAAATTGAAAGCTTCTTGTCTAAAATATTGTGGAAATAAGAGCACATATTTCCATAAAAATGATCTCACATAAAAACAGTTCAATTCAAATCAATATTAGTCAATAATAAAAATAGTGCATTACGCTATAGAATTCACCGGTCACTGCTTTTTGACGAAGTAAAACATTAAACACGATATTATATTCGACTCTTAGACTGTTCTAACAGTAAAAAAGAATTTTGATGAAAAACTTACCACAAAAAGGCACCTAAATATGAAACAGAATGTACAGCAATCGTCAGTTTTTACACCGCATCACTACACTAACTAATTCAACTATTTTTAACATAAATATATTAATGTAAATACTATCAGTAATGCTTTTGTATCACACAATACTAAACTGATTTACTTTGCGTGCTCACAATAAGTAAACCTGATTAATTCGCTGTTATTCGGTATCATTGTCGTTCTTTTTCGGAAACAAATAAGAATAGAAATGCACAGAAATGCTTCGGCAATAAAAGATGTTACATTAGAATGGGTGCCAGGTTATTGCGGAAATAACTGATAAATTTTATTGTGATTACATTGACGTTAGATATCAATTTTTAACATTGCAGATGTCCGCGTTACTTGTCGTTTGATTGATATATAAATATGAAATATGGAATCGGTAAAAAGGATCCACTTAACAAAAACATTGCACACTAAGATGTACGAATCTGATACATAATTTAGCATCTACTTCTATCTCTTTTTGATTACGAAACATTTGTATGGTCATTTTTTTCCATTAAGTACTGTGATGAATCATTTAAAATTATTAAATTTATTTTTTTTTTTTATGTACCTAATTACTATCGGTAATTGGTTTTATCAAAATTTAACACCATATGCTGCAGTAATGAAACCGAAAATTCAAATTTTTAGAGTAACGATTGTCGTCAACTTAGATATTCCTGTTTTTACGTCATTTTTATTCACTTCTGCTGCAAAATGTGCGTCAAATTTAAAAATTCTAGTTGTTTTTACGTGTAAATGAATTAGTTTTATACTTAATTACGTATTAGTTCCAAATTTTTACCTTAACGGGGAACTACAGAAAATATTATCTTGGCACATTTTTGTATGTTGAATAATACCTTTTTTAGTGGTTTGACCACTTTGTCCCACATACATTTTTCAACGCAAAGTTGAATGTGATAATTTCTTTTGGGCAGTTTATTGATTATTGGGTACAAATAATAATTATGAACCTTATAGTAAATAATAAATAATTAACGTTGATAGATTAAAAGGGAAAAGTTTGTGAAATTGGTAATTAAAAGTATAAATAACTGTAAGAAACTGGAACAAGTAGGTATTAAAATCAATAAGTATTTTATTTATATACAGAACTCGCTTTTTATAGGTATTTAAGGTATTTAACAAATAAATAGCTAATTCGATAACGATATATATACATAATATATATATGTATGTGTAGTTACCTTAGGAAATTGTATTTTATATATATATTATGTAAATGTTGTGTAAGTTTGATTGTGCAAAATGGCGTACGATTTACATCATAAAAAGTAGATACATAGGTACAATACTCACATATATTATATACATATAAATAAAATATTGCTCCATAAAACGATGTGTCTTTTTTTAACAGATTAAACATACAAAAAACATTGGTTACTTTATAAATTAATAGCGTTTTCTTATAAATGACTTCGATGCACCAAATGGCTTTTTTAATCTACTTTTACGTTAAGTGTCTATATAATATTTAAAACTGCAAATACAAATTCTATGATTGGATGCTTCATGAACTAATTTTAGGGGAAAACCCATCATCAAGAGTTTAAACGCTATTTCAATTTAGAAATTGAAGGAATTGTGTGTTTTAAAAATAAGAAAAAAGAATAACATCCTTTTCAAAACTGACAACAATCAAAAAAGAACAAATGAAACTAATGACAAATGTGATCCCATACCTTTATATTTTATACGGAAATATTTTTTTTCTTTCAGGAAAAGCACCATTTCGTCCAAAAATTAAAACCGGAAACACCAGACTTCTTTTTAACTTAAGAATAGATGGATTTGGTCTTTATCGAAGCCCGTTTCTTTGAGTAATTTTTCGGTCAGCTGTGTGAAAACAGTTGGTCCACAAACCATGGCAAAAATGTCGTTTTGTTTAAAAGCAGTGCCATCTAAGACGGTTTCTATTGCATGTCCGAGGACTTCGGCAGAGACGTGTCCTTTCAAGCCACTCCATGTGCTTTCTGGATTCGAAAGGACATTCATTAATTTGAACCGTTTTTCTATTTTACTCAACGAATTAAATTCGTCGTGGAATAAGATGTCTTTCTCCGTTTGATTGAAGAATACCAAAAGGACTTTTTGACTGCAAAAAAAGAAAAACAAAACACAGTACACCTGATTCTACTCAAGGTTAAACACACTGTACAATCAATAATTTTTTTGTTAAATAAATAGATGATACCTTTCCTGTCATAGTAAATTATTTAATTTTTGCTTGCATATAAAATAACTTTTTGGTCCATTTCTTAAAGGATTCTCGTAGGACTATTTTGTCCACTGTTCTAATTTATTTTTATTAAACAGAAACAGTGTTGTATGAAAATAAAGTACAACAAAAATAATGGTATGCAAGGGAAGAAAAAGTAGAGAAAGAGCGAATGTAAAGCGAAGAATTGGAAGAAGTGACTGATTTTCGGTATCTAAGAAGTCAGATAAGCCAGGAAAGAAAGAGTAGTAGGGATATAAAGCAGAGGATAGCGCAGGGTCGAGTCGCCTTCAATAAAAGGAAGTCACTCCTATGCTCACAAACGATTAATTTAGAAATTCGAAAAATATTGTTAAAGGTGTATGTTTGGAGAGGGGTATTGTATGGGTGCGAAACATGGACAGTGGTCGCGGCGGAAAAGAGAAGGTTAAAAGCGTTTGAAATGTGGTGTTACATGCGATTGATGAGGGTACCGTGGATAGAGAAGGTTAGAAATGAAGAGGTAGTAGAAAAAATAGGAGAACACAGGATTCTATGGAAGTCAATGTGAAATAGGCGGAATAGGTTGGTAGGACACTTTCTCAGGCATAATGGGATAGTCAGAGGCATATTAGAGGCAAAAACAGGATTTAAAAGGAGTAGAGGTAGACCTAGATTACATTACTGTTCGCAAATAGTGAAGGATGTTCTACTTTTAGGGAAAGATTAGCTCAGGATAGGAAAGAGTGGAGGTACGTGTCCAGTCAGTCTTAGTGCAGATGACCCTATGATGATTATGTCAAATAGTTAAGGATGTGGAATATTCTAGTTTTAAGGAAATGCAGAGATTACTTCAGGATAGGAAGGAGTGGAGGTGCGTGTCCAATCAGTCTTAGGGCAGATGACCCTATGATGATTATGTCAAATAGTTAAGGATATGGAATGTTCTAGTTTTAGGGAAATACGAAGATTAGAGGTTGGAAAGGAGTAGAGGATTATGTCCAATCACTCTTAAGCCTGATGAACTAATGATGTTGATTTCTTAAATAGGAGAAATCCTTATTAAAGTAAATTGGAAAAGCTTCGTAACTGGGGGTCTGTCCATTTCCCCCAAATCCCCCTTTTTCCTATTCTACAATTTAATTTAACGAAAGGTCGCCCTAACGATCTTTACCATCTCCGTATCCTCCTTTCGATTAAGAAAATAAGCAACGACAACATCGGCGTTATTCCTGTCCCGGCGGCTAATAGCAAGTAAACTTCCTTGCTCTCCAGATCCTTCAGACAAAAAGAGCCAATTCCTTTCGATACGTCCAATACGTCTCCGACTGTCTTGTTGTGCACGTATTTGCTAATGTTGCCGTCTTCGTAACGTTTTATTGCTAAACAAATGTTGTCAGTGGCGTACAGTTGAGGTCGATAATCGGCAAACAAACTCCGAGGAATTGGCGTGTAACATCGGCAAACCTCTTCACCTGCAATAAAAAATTAAACGTGCTCTAGAGCGACGACTAGCAATTACGTCGAATGAAATAAGTCGGAAAATGAAAATGCAGAGTGAGTAAATCTACTTTCAACACTAATTAATTTAAAAATTCTACACAACATCGCATGAGAAAAATGACTCTAAGGATAAAGTAAATTTGTCCTTTGAAATTATTGTAGAAATGAACAGAGAAAGTCTCCCCCTGACGGTATAACGAACAAACTTTTTAATAAATGGTAAAAAACGCCGACAGTGCATGAAATTGAATGTCTCTCTCCCTCTCCCTTCTGTAAATATCTCTCAAATCAAGTAGGTAATCAGATACAAGCTAGAGCAAGATTGGATGGAAAAATGTAAACTTAATCTAAATAATTCTGAGTGAACTCATGCAGCCCCATGGACTTTTGCCAAACATGAATACCTAATGATTTTTATCTAACTTTCAGCCAATTTCAACTTTTAGGCAATCCTGATTCCTTTGGACTCCCTTCCTATCTAATAATTATCAAAAAATAACATCCCAAAAATAGTCCTCTAAACTATATCGGGTTGTTCGGAAAGTCATTTCGTTTTTTCCCGACAGAGGATTTAATTGTATTCTTTTGCACCCAACTTCTCATTTAAGCCGTATAATTTTTATATGCTTTGAGAGCTCATATAGCAAGGCTTGTGTGTGAAAAGTTCCAATTAATTCTACGCAGTAGTTTTTGGTTGGTGCCCTTTTAAACATGGAGAGCGATAAGCAGCATTTTCGACATATCTTACTGTTTTACTACAGAAAGGGTAAAAATGCTGTTCAAGCCAGAAAGAAATTGACTGANTCCTTGATTCACTTGCAATACTTATCGAATCATTTTCATCGGAACCAGGGCTTTTGATTGTGTCCACTACTGATTTTGGCTTATTCCCATTCGTGTCTTGCTGTTTGGGAGTTTTTGGAGATCCAAAAAACAACTCTTCAGCATTCATTTTGGGATCTAGTACTACCAAACGACCTATGTAACATTTCTGAAGTAGTGACTCGTAGTTAACCCAGGCATGAACCTGAAGGAGAGAATAAACAACTTTAGCAAATCCTAGAACACGTAGAGGGACATTAATGTTGTAAAACCTGTTCAAACAGTTTCGTTGCATCTGTTCCAGCCCCTTTCATTATTTCCTCTGGACCTCCTGGATGATAAGGAATGTAATGGGTGATGTTAAAAACTTTTCCCCGAATCGCCAACCAGGCGTCGGTCTCTTTATTGTGCCGGGCCAACTCCTTATGCGTTACCTAGATTTAAAAATGGACAAATGAAAAACACCAGAATTTTGAATTAACCAAAATCGAGACCTAACATAAGCAAAATTGTATCTATGTAATCCATGATAATTCATTCTGTTGAACGATAAAATTTAAAGTAAAACGAAAAGCGTGTAAAAGGCACAGGCCCTAATACTTCACGTGGCGTTTTTAAAAGGAAAAAAGATCAAAGAATGTGTGCTGACATCAAAAAGGCTTCACGTACTCTTGAGGTAATCTCTCCTTTTGAAACCTTTACCAATTAGGGAATGCTTTGTGGTAAATAACAGAAAACATAAATAATTTCTTTTTTATCTAAGTTTGTAACAGATTTAACAAGATACGTATTTGTTGACGTTGACATATCATCATAAAATCGTCAGTCCTAAGACTGGTTGGAAACGCACTTCCACTCTTTCCTATCCTGAGCTAATCTTCACATTTCCCTAAAACTAGAACATCCCACATTCTATTTGCGAACAGTAATCTAATCTAGGTCTACATTTACTCCTCTGAACTCCTGTTTTTGCCTCTAATATGCCTCTGAATAGGCCTTCATGCCTGAAAAGGTGTCCTACCAACCTAACTCGCCTATTTCTTGACTTGACTTCCATAGAGTCCTCTGTTCTCCTACTCTTTATAATCGTTGATGCATAGAAAATATTTATTGACGTTGATGCAATCAAAAAGCAACCCTGAAAAAGTTCGTATTGGGATGCGAAACGTTCGTGTAAGCTTTTCACAACTTTATTAAGGGGAATGATATTTGCGAACTTATTCCCTCAACAAGCTTTTTTTAACGTATCAAGATATGAAATCGCTCATTTTAAAAACTTAAGTGTTGTAATCTCTCAAAACGCTATAAAAGTAATTATTTTTAAGATGTTTAAACATTAATTGTACCTCAATCTTCCATACATATATCAAGCAGCTTTTAACCAAATTACTTTAGGTGAATATTAATTAACAGTAATTTGAGATCGTCTAATAATTTCTAATTAATTGTAAGTAGCCCAAATAACTAATTGTAAATTTTAGATATTCCTGTGTCATAGGTAGGTTTAGTTACTATTACTTTGGGGAACGAGTTCATGACTAATCCCAAAGCGACACCTGCTGTCCGAACGAGTCAAATTGATTCATTAAAATCCCGCAGGCTCTATATTCTCAATCATGAGCTAATTATTCTACCCAATACCTTGACAGGTACCCATACAGCAACCATCTTCTGTTTAAGACCTGTTTTGTTTTATATATTAATGTAAATAAATGTTATTATAACCGGGAACTGAAAGCGCCCGTTGTTACGTTCCAGAACTTTTAGAAAACAATTTCGCCATGACGATGGCGCATATGCAGATTTATTCAACTTTAAATCATCCGGATGAACAGTCGACGAACAAAGAACGTTAATTCAGAATTCTCGACCCGTGTTGCAGATACTGAAAGCTGCAGACCAATTACTGTCAATGGATTGCTTGATTTTATTTTAAATGCATATTCATAGAAGTGCACTTAATTAACACGAAAAATTGACTATCATTGAAAACTCACAAACATCAAAGAAATTTTAAATTTTATACCTATAGGGATTAATTGCAAATTTAAAAATCTACCAAACTTTTACACCCATTACGTAAGCATATCAGTGCTTCAACTTCTGATTAAATTATTAATAACTCCATAAATTTTTACGTGTTTTCCTAATGGTACTATTACTTTCCCATTATCCACTCTCTCGAGCTCGAACAGGGCCGTATTATAATTAATATCTTTTTTACATTTCAACGAATAATGCGTCCTGACGTTATCAGCTCGTTCGATGTCGTCTCTTTTCTGTTTCAACGATCCATACGATTCCCAAATTTTGCTTTCAGTCTTTTTAAATATTATCTCGATCTTTCCAGTTTCAAAATGGACTTTAGTATGGCAAGGCCAATGGATGGATTTCGAAAAGGTTATTTCGTTTGTGAAAACTTGGCACTCATACGTTAAATAAACGAATACGACATTGTCTTGGCTCTGAGGAATTATTTCTACTTGAGGATTACACAGGGCTTTGGTATAGAAGACGATCGTGATATAATCCGTTTTCTGGATCCAATCAAACCTCGGTTGAAACATCCGATCTTTCAGATATTTTATATCGTCGGAAGAATCAGCTTTCCTGGCAAACTTCGTCCTTGATTCACTTGCAATACTTATCGAATCATTTTCATCGGAACCAGGGCTTTTGATTGTGTCCACTACTGATTTTGGCTTATTCCCATTCGTGTCTTGCTGTTTGGGAGTTTTTGGAGATCCAAAAAACAACTCTTCAGCATTCATTTTGGGATCTAGTACTACCAAACGACCTATGTAACATTTCTGAAGTAGTGACTCGTAGTTAACCCAGGCATGAACCTGAAGGAGAGAATAAACAACTTTAGCAAATCCTAGAACACGTAGAGGGACATTAATGTTGTAAAACCTGTTCAAACAGTTTCGTTGCATCTGTTCCAGCCCCTTTCATTATTTCCTCTGGACCTCCTGGATGATAAGGAATGTAATGGGTGATGTTAAAAACTTTTCCCCGAATCGCCAACCAGGCGTCGGTCTCTTTATTGTGCCGGGCCAACTCCTTATGCGTTACCTAGATTTAAAAATGGACAAATGAAAAACACCAGAATTTTGAATTAACCAAAATCGAGACCTAACATAAGCAAAATTGTATCTATGTAATCCATGATAATTCATTCTGTTGAACGATAAAATTTAAAGTAAAACGAAAAGCGTGTAAAAGGCACAGGCCCTAATACTTCACGTGGCGTTTTTAAAAGGAAAAAAGATCAAAGAATGTGTGCTGACATCAAAAAGGCTTCACGTACTCTTGAGGTAATCTCTCCTTTTGAAACCTTTACCAATTAGGGAATGCTTTGTGGTAAATAACAGAAAACAAAAATAATTTCTTTTTTATCTAAGTTTGTAACAGATTTAACAAGATACGTATTTGTTGACGTTGACATATCATCATAAAATCGTCAGTCCTAAGACTGGTTGGAAACGCACTTCCACTCTTTCCTATCCTGAGCTAATCTTCACATTTCCCTAAAACTAGAACATCCCACATTCTATTTGCGAACAGTAATCTAATCTAGGTCTACATTTACTCCTCTGAACTCCTGTTTTTGCCTCTAATATGCCTCTGAATAGGCCTTCATGCCTGAAAAGGTGTCCTACCAACCTAACTCGCCTATTTCTTGACTTGACTTCCATAGAGTCCTCTGTTCTCCTACTCTTTATAATCGTTGATGCATAGAAAATATTTATTGACGTTGATGCAATCAAAAAGCAACCCTGAAAAAGTTCGTATTGGGATGCGAAACGTTCGTGTAAGCTTTTCACAACTTTATTAAGGGGAATGATATTTGCGAACTTATTCCCTCAACAAGCTTTTTTTAACGTATCAAGATATGAAATCGCTCATTTTAAAAACTTAAGTGTTGTAATCTCTCAAAACGCTATAAAAGTAATTATTTTTAAGATGTTTAAACATTAATTGTACCTCAATCTTCCATACATATATCAAGCAGCTTTTAACCAAATTACTTTAGGTGAATATTAATTAACACCAGAAAGATGGCAAAAGGTGTTGGACCAGAACGGTCAATATATAATTTAATAAAGTATTTGTTTATTATACGAAAGCTGTCGTTCATTTCCACAAAAAAAAAACGAAATGACTTTCCGAACAACCCTATATTATAGAGTTAAGTAAACTTGAAACAACGGGTATTCATATTTTCGTTTCTTCACTCCTTTCTACGACTAACAGAACATTCTCTATATATTTATTAAATAAGAAACGTAATATATGGTTCAAAAGAATTGTCCCACACGCAATTCGCAGTTATGTATTATGGACACAAAGAAAAGTGACAAAGAAAGCGTTTCAAAAGAGTCCCTGTCTGATGTTTCTTTTGTCTATTTTCTTATTTCATTCTTTTGACGCGTGAATTCAATAAACGTAAAGACAAACGTTTTTCGTCAACGTAAGGTACTTTCGAAAACGACAATATTTCTCCAACTAGGTAGCAAATAAGCTACACCAATAATAATCGATACTGAGCAGCTTGTAGTTTAAATGAGCAGTATCAGCGATTTCTCTGGAGAAATAAGCTAAATCTGTATTTACATATCATAGAGACATATGTAGGTACACACAGGGGGTATGAGATGAAAACGGATTTAAATTTTAACCTTCCAATGAATGGATGAATAAATTTCTAGAATATACATTACAGTTTCCATATCATCCCCATGTTCAACAATGAATGAAGACTCTGAGCTAATCAGGGTGAAAACGTAAAATATTACTCCAAAATGAAACCGATGGTTCGCCCTTAATTGTGGGGAAGTACAGGAAGTACAAATTTTTTACAACTGTAGTACTTTTTGGCATATTATGCCACTGTTTTTAACACCTTCAAGGTTGGTCGTGGTTGCTGTTGTCACCTCTCGTAGTTTAGTGGTAGAACGTTGGTGCGTAAAGCCAAAGGTCCCGGGTTCGATTCCCGGCGGGGGTGTGACAACAGCAACAATTTTTCCCTCATTAATTTGAGGTAGTTTGTAGTGGGTAAATAAAAAATCGAAAAAATGATTTCAAATTAAAAATGTCAACTTA
>NW_020442468.1:1605221-1631542 GCF_000699045.2 Agrilus planipennis
TTCGACGGATCGTTAACCTTGTAGGTCGGTTGGTCGTGGTTGTTGTTGTCACCTCTCGTAGTTTAGTGGTCAGAACATTGGTGCGTAAAGCCAAAGGTCCCGGGTTCGATTCCCGGCGGGGGTGTGACAACAGCAACAATTTTTCCCTCATTAATTTGAGGTAGTTTGTAGTGGGTAAATAAAAAATCGAAAAAATGATTTAAAATTAATATTGTATATTAATCTACTATTAAGTAACTAAAAATGTTATAGGGTTTCATACCCTTAAGGTGGTTGAAAGTCCTTCCTTTACTTATTTAATGGATTTACTTACCTTCTTCGTAATTGTTTTATTTCTCTAATGCAATTAATAACCAAAGTTAATAAATAAATAAATAGAAATGGTCAAGCAATATTCAATAAAACTAAAAACAGAGCAATAAAATTTATTTCACTGTTTTTATGTTGGACTCTACTTACCATTAATAACTCCATAAATTTTTACGTGTTTTCCTAATGGTACTATTACTTTCCCATTATCCACTCTCTCGAGCTCGAACAGGGCCGTATTATAATTAATATCTTTTTTACATTTCAACGAATAATGCGTCCTGACGTTATCAGCTCGTTCGATGTCGTCTCTTTTCTGTTTCAACGATCCATACGATTCCCAAATTTTGCTTTCAGTCTTTTTAAATATTATCTCGATCTTTCCAGTTTCAAAATGGACTTTAGTATGGCAAGGCCAATGGATGGATTTCGAAAAGGTTATTTCGTTTGTGAAAACTTGGCACTCATACGTTAAATAAACGAATACGACATTGTCTTGGCTCTGAGGAATTATTTCTACTTGAGGATTACACAGGGCTTTGGTATAGAAGACGATCGTGATATAATCCGTTTTCTGGATCCAATCAAACCTCGGTTGAAACATCCGATCTTTCAGATATTTTATATCGTCGGAAGAATCAGCTTTCCTGGCAAACTTCGTCCTTGATTCACTTGCAATACTTATCGAATCATTTTCATCGGAACCAGGGCTTTTGATTGTGTCCACTACTGATTTTGGCTTATTCCCATTCGTGTCTTGCTGTTTGGGAGTTTTTGGAGATCCAAAAAACAACTCTTCAGCATTCATTTTGGGATCTAGTACTACCAAACGACCTATGTAACATTTCTGAAGTAGTGACTCGTAGTTAACCCAGGCATGAACCTGAAGGAGAGAATAAACAACTTTAGCAAATCCTAGAACACGTAGAGGGACATTAATGTTGTAAAACCTGTTCAAACAGTTTCGTTGCATCTGTTCCAGCCCCTTTCATTATTTCCTCTGGACCTCCTGGATGATAAGGAATGTAATGGGTGATGTTAAAAACTTTTCCCCGAATCGCCAACCAGGCGTCGGTCTCTTTATTGTGCCGGGCCAACTCCTTATGCGTTACCTAGATTTAAAAATGGACAAATGAAAAACACCAGAATTTTGAATTAACCAAAATCGAGACCTAACATAAGCAAAATTGTATCTATGTAATCCATGATAATTCATTCTGTTGAACGATAAAATTTAAAGTAAAACGAAAAGCGTGTAAAAGGCACAGGCCCTAATACTTCACGTGGCGTTTTTAAAAGGAAAAAAGATCAAAGAATGTGTGCTGACATCAAAAAGGCTTCACGTACTCTTGAGGTAATCTCTCCTTTTGAAACCTTTACCAATTAGGGAATGCTTTGTGGTAAATAACAGAAAACATAAATAATTTCTTTTTTATCTAAGTTTGTAACAGATTTAACAAGATACGTATTTGTTGACGTTGACATATCATCATAAAATCGTCAGTCCTAAGACTGGTTGGAAACGCACTTCCACTCTTTCCTATCCTGAGCTAATCTTCACATTTCCCTAAAACTAGAACATCCCACATTCTATTTGCGAACAGTAATCTAATCTAGGTCTACATTTACTCCTCTGAACTCCTGTTTTTGCCTCTAATATGCCTCTGAATAGGCCTTCATGCCTGAAAAGGTGTCCTACCAACCTAACTCGCCTATTTCTTGACTTGACTTCCATAGAGTCCTCTGTTCTCCTACTCTTTATAATCGTTGATGCATAGAAAATATTTATTGACGTTGATGCAATCAAAAAGCAACCCTGAAAAAGTTCGTATTGGGATGCGAAACGTTCGTGTAAGCTTTTCACAACTTTATTAAGGGGAATGATATTTGCGAACTTATTCCCTCAACAAGCTTTTTTTAACGTATCAAGATATGAAATCGCTCATTTTAAAAACTTAAGTGTTGTAATCTCTCAAAACGCTATAAAAGTAATTATTTTTAAGATGTTTAAACATTAATTGTACCTCAATCTTCCATACATATATCAAGCAGCTTTTAACCAAATTACTTTAGGTGAATATTAATTAACAGTAATTTGAGATCGTCTAATAATTTCTAATTAATTGTAAGTAGCCCAAATAACTAATTGTAAATTTTAGATATTCCTGTGTCATAGGTAGGTTTAGTTACTATTACTTTGGGGAACGAGTTCATGACTAATCCCAAAGCGACACCTGCTGTCCGAACGAGTCAAATTGATTCATTAAAATCCCGCAGGCTCTATATTCTCAATCATGAGCTAATTATTCTACCCAATACCTTGACAGGTACCCATACAGCAACCATCTTCTGTTTAAGACCTGTTTTGTTTTATATATTAATGTAAATAAATGTTATTATAACCGGGAACTGAAAGCGCCCGTTGTTACGTTCCAGAACTTTTAGAAAACAATTTCGCCATGACGATGGCGCATATGCAGATTTATTCAACTTTAAATCATCCGGATGAACAGTCGACGAACAAAGAACGTTAATTCAGAATTCTCGACCCGTGTTGCAGATACTGAAAGCTGCAGACCAATTACTGTCAATGGATTGCTTGATTTTATTTTAAATGCATATTCATAGAAGTGCACTTAATTAACACGAAAAATTGACTATCATTGAAAACTCACAAACATCAAAGAAATTTTAAATTTTATACCTATAGGGATTAATTGCAAATTTAAAAATCTACCAAACTTTTACACCCATTACGTAAGCATATCAGTGCTTCAACTTCTGATTAAATTATTTAGCTCGAGCGTTATTATTTAAAATTGCTACTGAAAATTTCAGTTCACTTCGCTTGTTGAAACTGCAGATTAATGTCATAAAATAGGGACATTTTTCAATGGCTCTTTTATTCCTTTTAACTTTAAGAGCTACATCCTCAGTACGAAAGCTTACTATTTTAATAACTCTATTAGCAACTGGTGTAAGAACTCTGTCTAGTGATGGGATAGTCCTTTGAAACTAGTTTTTAGAAATTAATTCTATCCGTTTTTTAATACAAGCTTCCTCTTTTTGATTTAATTAACAATTGCTTCAATACAAAGGTCTTTCATGGAATCCTTCAAAACTATACTGAGTGTTTCTGATATAAGCATCAAGCTTGCAGAGCACTTTAAAATAAGAAACACCCTGTATACCCTTGTCCTGTATGTCCACTGAATATGGTTTTAAAAAAACAAACTTATATATATTAAAATAACCAAACTCTTATAATCTGGGTACGGATTTTCCCTATGCCATATAGATATCGTTACCCTTTGCTCATTTTCGAAGGACGAGAGTATACAGTGGTTGCTTCTGTCTACACCCCTATTGTGACTGACAAAGGATGATATAGGATCGTGTAGAGACAATCCTTTGTAGTGCTTTAAGGAAAACTGTTGTTCGTTGTGTGAAAATTCTACTAATTCCTCTGTTTCTATAACATTTACATTTAAACTGAACTATACGATATTCTTTCGGAACTATCAAAAACCAATTCGCAATCATAATTTTTCATTACGACTTTAAAGAAGAATTTAATGGACTTCAGTTGTATTTCCATTTTCTATTAAAAAACAAATTACTCTTTGCTAATTGCTCAGAGTGAAATAGTTTATTACACGATTTTGTTATCAAATTTTCCTATTTATGTAATGCGAAATAAATTTCATATAGTTTATATGTATACCTATACCTAACACTAATTCAATAGGTTTGTACCTAAGTGAGTTAATTTTATGAGAACAGAACTTTTCTAACTTTATTTGGAGTTACAATATTAAATTAATATTTGTTATATATTCGATTGTCTTTATTTTATTACAAACTGTAATATAATTCCTTTTATAAAATTGCATCCCTAACTGCATGTACATGCAAAACAATATCATTTAAAGATGAAAATTCGTCAATCTACTTCAATGAAAGTCGAATTACAGTTCCATCATAGTCTTTATTTTAAATTGACCCGGCACCTTCACCAAATTTTTCAATAAACTTTCACAAATATACGCCAATAATATTTTTGTATCTTATGATTATCGTATTTTCAAACAAAACATGTAGATGGTAATATGTGGAAAATGGAGCAGATTATGACCTAGATTAGACTACTTTTCTCAAATAGTTACCGAAGTTTTTTTAGTAAGCAATAGAAATACGTAAATACCTAAGACTGGTTGGACACGTACCTCCACTCTTTCCTATCCTGCGCTAAACTTCGCATTTCCCTAAAACTAGAACAGCCCACATCCTTAACTTTTTGCGAACAGTAATCTAATCTAGCTCTACCTCTACCCCTCCTAACTCCTGTTTCTGCCTCTAATATGTCTCTGACTAGATCTTCATGCCTGAGAAGGTGTCCTACCAATCAATCTCGCCTATTTTTTATTGACTTCCATAGAATCCTCTGTTCTCCTATTCTTTCCAATAAGTACCTCTTCATTTCTAATCTTTTCTACCCACGTTATCCTCATCATCCGCCTATAACACCACATTTATAACGCTTCCGACATTTTCTTTTCCGCCGCGCCCACTGTCCATATTTCGCACCCGTACAACGCCGTACAACACCTTTAACAACCTTTTTCGAATTTCTAAATTAACCTTTCGCGAGCTTAAGTATATTTAACATGTTGTCCCATTTAACATTGTCAAAAGCTTTCTCTAAATCTACAAATCCTATGTACGCACTCTTTCCTTTTTCTATCGTTTTCTCTATTGTTACCCGTAAAGCAAGAATGGCCTCCCGCGTTCCTCTATTTCATCTAAAACCAAATTGATCTTCCCCTAATAGTTCTTCCACCCTTTAATCTATCCTTCTCTGTACAATTCTAGTTAAGATTTTTGACGCATGAGAAGTTAAACTAATTGTTCGAAATGTCTCGCACTACATATATATAATGATAATGAATAACAAATACATATAAATATTCCTTGTATACAAATTGAATTTAAAAGAGTGACTCTGTATACGTATATCGATATATGTACATAAAAGCTTTCTTCTTTTTGTTACTCTGAATATACGTATTCGCATAACTCGAAAAAGATTATCTCTACGTGTTCGCCTCAATAAAAGGACTCTGTCAGATTTCCTTTGAGGATTCCATCTTTTAAATTTACGCCGCTTCTCCTCGCCCAACTCAGTCGAACATTTACATTTCGAGCCAACAATCTCTTTATGTTCTTCGGTGACGTAAATGAGGCGGGGGACAAAAAGAATTCATTTTTTTCTTTGGGTCCATCGAACGAGAAAGATGCCTGTTCGGCAAGATATTTCCTCTGATATAATCCAAAGAAAATATAATTTAGGGATCGACTACACGTCATTGGTTCCTTATGGTGGCTGATCACCATAGAAATGTACAGAATATACACGTGAAGTATTGAATAAAACATTTTATACTCTAATGAAAAAAACAACGAGGCAAATGTCACGTCGAAGGTTCCGTTTCGTAATAAATACTAAATACAAAATTAAAGTAACCATCTAAGTACAAGATTACTATGGTCAATAAATACAAAACTAAAGTCTTTGTATGTATAGTTAGTTCAGAATTTCATGAGCCTCGCAGACTATTGAATTCATATTATACATTGTGAAAACATTCACTTGACTGTTGACCATATGCCTCGGTATACAATCAGGGGTGGAACTTCAAGTAAACTGTAAGCAGAGAGCGAACAGAGACTTCAAATGTTTTTACCCCTCCTGTAACTTTTTAATCGTATCTTAAGGTAATAAATCAACTTCCCGAAAGTCTATTTTAATTAACTTCAATGAATTATACAAACAACGTCTTCATAATTGTCTGATTGTTGTTGCATACGTGTGGACTATACCATGGTGTAGTGCAGTGGTTTCCAACCTGTGGGGCGCGGCCCCCTAGGGGGGCGCGAGACTGTTGCAAGGGGGGGGGCATGCAGCTGTTTCCAAAATATCATTTTTTCAAACAAAGCTTTAGGATTTTATTGCCTATGTGAAACTGGTTTTACTTTAATAGCTGTCTTAAAAACAAAGTATCGATCTCGCTTAGTGATTGAAAAGGAACTGAGAACCGCGATTTCTTCAATGATACCACGGTTTGAGAAATTTGCGCTGAAAAACAAGCTCAACCGTCGCATTAAATTTTTATAATGTTGTAATTGTTAGAAAAATTAAGAGAGATTTTTTTTTAAAGGAGGGCGCAGGTACAAAAAGGTTGGAAACCACTGGTCTAGTGCGTTAAGACATGATTAATTCCATTTTTGAGAAAATTAAACTTGACATTGACGTTTTATTTTTTCCTTTGGTCGAAATGCTTCATCATTAGCACACGGAAAAAGGTTTCTTTCTTAGATCCACTTATGAATACATTAATATTTTTAATTATTTTAATTAGTTAAGTTAATTAGGGTTTTAATTAGTACTCATGCTCCACATGATGGAAATCTAAACAGCTACTCTTAAACCTAACACGCTTTACATAAAATCGAAAAGTTTCCCGGGATTTCCCGACTTAGTAAACTTAACATGCATTAACATCAAGCCATACTTGAATTCTAAATGACGGCAAACTTTCATTTCATGCATATAAAATATCCTAACGCTAATTTTCATATTTCCCTTACAATTATTTGATGTTGGAAATAAAATGTCAATACAAACGAAAAACTGAACTTAATTTAGATACCAAAAACGAAAATTGTAAATGCTTCTGCCTTAGTTGAGGAAGAGGATTGAACATCCCTTTCTAACCTTCGTTTTCATGTTGAATTTTGAATACCAAAATTTTATTTGAACAGCAGCTTTTACCTCAAAAAGCCATTAAGAGTACTTTGTGAAAGTGTTAGATTGGTAGTAAAGATAATTACGTTTGAACGAGCAAAGCAAATGGTTTTCTTAAATGAAAAAGTTTGTCGGCTAATCAATTATTACCGAAAGTCGGCCCGCTTGAGACCCAACGCCTGTCAAATCGGTCCCCGAGTTGCCCAGCCTAATCCAGTCCATGAGGGAATGACCCGGAGAAAGGGCATGTTTATTTCTGGGATTACCTGGAAAAATAGGATAAAATCAGACAACCGCATAGTCAAAAAAAATCAGTTAAAATTTAATTCTTGTCATATGAATGGATTTAAATCCAAATATGAACAAAAAATAAAGGTACTTATAATATTTTATGTCATTTAAATTGAATCAGTACCAAAACTGGATAATTGTACCCATAGAATTCAACAATAAAAAGTGAAAATAAGGACATTATTGCCATGGTAGTCCAGGAGTTAATAGAGAATACTACAAACGGCGCAGTACGGGGGTTCGTTTTCAGCAAGTAGATATCCACACAAATGGACCTTGTTGGAGTATACGTAATCCTAAAATATAGCATTGTGCTACAGATGGCGTTTACTGCGCCGTTTGTAGTATTTTCTGAAACGCACTGTTAAGACAGCAGGTAAAAGTCGGTCTGTGTTCTGTCGGAGCTGCCTGCGACGCGCTGATGAGATCAAAAAAGATCGAAATCGCGATCCGCGTCTGGCAGTTTCGACAGAATACAGACCACTTCGAATTATTTTATTCAGGAGTTAATGTTAAAACCCTACAGAAAGCATTTATTATTTTCATTATCAAATACCTACCACTTACAACATAATAAGAATTACGATACTTAGGTCTAAAGCGATGTAATTTGGAACACCCTGTACGCGTAGAAAGCTTGAGAGACGAGAATCAAATATTTCTCCCTAATTCGGCCATCTGGAATTCAATCAATTGCCATTTCCACAATTTTTATTAAATTTCTTGGGGACGAACGTGAGAGATCGACAACTTTTTACCTCGTCAACCGGGAAAAGTATTCGACCTCCAAACAACAAATTAAACTCGATAGAAATTTCTTATTTAATGAAGCAATTACGTTCGTAGTATGTGTATTTATAGTAAATGAAGAACAGGAAAGGGTGCCTTTATCTTGAAAGTTCTCGCTATTTCTACCGAAATTTATTGCTGTTTTATGTAGGAAGAAAAGGATAAAAGGTTTTTATACTTTTTTCAAACGAATTTTCCTCAAGAAATTTCACACCACCAAACAAAATAAAATCTAGTTAAGAATGAAAGTAAAGTGGACGTTTTTTATAGCTTTCCCCGTACATTTGGAGTTTTCCGACCAAAAATAAAATTAATCCTCAACCTTACTTCTTAAAGCAAAAATTTAACACGAATAAAACAATGGAAGCTTCCTTGTTACCTTTAAATAACCTAGAAACTAATTAATCCACAGAATAGTGAACTTGTATTACGCCATAGATGGGGTACCTTCGTTAAGGACCAAAATCTCATGTATTTTCTTATGAAGATTAATTTTAGTCTTCTTCTTCAATTTTACCCCTCCCTACACTCCTAATCCGCCGTCATAACCGGATGCAAGACACGACGCCCCAAAAGATGGCTGAGATGACAGCTGTCAAAGATGGCTAACAACAGCTGATGGCTGGAGGAGGTTAAAATTGAACGAAAAAGACGAAAATAAACCTAAGAAAACACAAAGGATTTTAGAAATGTACTTGAAATAATAAGAATACACATGAGCTACTTATCAAATGGAATTGGTAATTCCAGTAGTACTCACATTGGACTTCCAAATATTTTATCAAACTACTTCGTACTTGAAGTAACCCAAAATTACAGAAGTACTTTGTACTTGGAAATTCAAGTGCAACAACCGGCTACTTGATACTTATTACTTGAATCAATGTAACAGAACACTTTGTCCAGCTCTGACCATATTAAGGCCTCCAAACGGAAAACTTTTTCCTAGCTGATATATTACAAGCAGAAACAGGAATAAAGAGGCGCAGAGGAATTAGTTAAGAAAGCGGGATGTTCCATCACTTCTCGGAGAAATGCAAAGATTAACTCAGGACAGGAAGGAAGAGAGGTGAATGTACTCCAGTAAAATTTCCAAAAAAGGTCAGTCAGGTTTGAAATAAAAAGTAATTCTATTTAAAGGGTGAATAAATGTGTTGAAAGTTTCTTTCAGGTGAAAGGACAATGTAATCTTTTTAAAACGTAAATACACCTTCAGATGTTCTTTTTTTTCTGTTTTCATCCTTCCACACACGAATCGCAGTACTTCTTTTATTTCAGATCTCGGAAAACCCCGTGCTACTGTAAACGCTTATTTGCAGTCGTAAAACTGATATACACAGCAACGATTTTCACCATTTCACACTTCAGTTACACTGAAAACCAGGAAAATACTCGATTGCAACAAAATATATACACCTATACGCATAAATAAATACGTACAAACTCAACTGGACATAAATATTATCCACAGTATTTCATAATATGGAAGAGTCCTTATAAACAAATGATATACATGATCTTTTTGCTACGATTGGTAGGTACGTTTTAGGTTATGGTGTGCTAATGAGAACTAATAAATTTTAAATGGTGATCCATAGGTATCTAGAATTTTCAATAAACTGATGTCCCTAGACAAAAATTTTCAGTCTCTCGGAGTCTTTTAGAGTCTTTCAGCGTCTCTGAGAGCGTCTCTCACAGTTTTTCGCAGTCTTTCAGTTATTGTCTAGGTGTTTTTATGGATCTCTCACAGTCTCTGTATGAGAGACTCGAACGAAAAAATTGTTAATTCAGAGATTCAAGTCTCTCACAGAGAGACTGAATGAATGAAACTTAAAAAATTGAGAGACGCGAGTCGAGGATCTCTCCATGAGCGACTCGAGTCCCTCGTTCAGAAACGCTAAACAGTTTTTTGGCAGTCTCTCTCAGCGAGTCTCGCTTACAGAGCCTCTGAGAGACTGAACATTTTTATCTCGGGGTAGTCGGTAAAAAAATGTTTTCTAAAACCACCCAGACGATCTTTATCACCCTTGATTCATTTTTCGTTTTACTATTTCTTAGTTCCTTTAAAGGAAACGTACAGGATTACCTAAAAAGGATCATATGAAAGGGAGGTATCAACTTCTCAAAAGCCTCTAAAGATAAACCAATAAATAATAACGAAAACTGTTGTTGACCTGGACAAAATTCGTTTTTAGATACCTATATCTTGTATATATATATGTACCAAAGGACGGCCTTCAATAGAATCTTTCCCAAGAAACATCACGTACAACAAAGGCCGAAACATATCTCGTTTAGCCATCACATATAAATCATGAGCCTATTACCTTTTGGGCATTTATTGCAGATTTCTGACTGCGTATATCTTCGACGATCCTATTCATGATAGGAGGCTGAGAAGTGGTTAAGGTAAAACGTGAGGGGCGCGATAACGACAATGGAAATCGTAGATGTTTTCGAAATCGATAAGGGATACTGCTGGATTAACCATATCTTTCTATAAGGAATGAGCATCGTGCTAGGAATATTCAAACAACTAATTTTACTTAAAGAGTTTATTATTGGTTACTAATAGTCGAATTGGAAATAAATTTGACATTTTAATTCAGTGACAAATCATGGACATGTTAAACAAGTGAACACATCACAAAAATTAGTTTATTTTTCTATCTATTTATCTACTAATAATAATAGTTGGCCCAAATGTGTTGAAGGCACAAGCATCCATCTCGAAACTTTCTCAAACGTAAACAATTGAATTTCATAAAGGAATAGAGAAGCCGCTCAGTCACGTAGAGTAGAATTTGGGACGAATTTCTAAATTCACCGTCAGGAGGATGATAAAGGACCAAGTAAGTGCAAAACTAACAGATGGCATCCAAGAGAGCGGGCGCTGACGCCTCATCCAAAATCTCATTAAGGATGAAACTATGCAACATTAACACGCCGAAAATGTAATTTTCACGATTAAAAGCAGAAAAGATTAACAAAAATTACTTTCTTTGTTTTAAACCTATGTAGTGAACTCGAAAGTATGGTTTGAATCAATAGACACATAGGAATCGAAGATGAAGGAGGCAGAACGGTAGGAAACCATACTTGGAAGTATATTAGAAGCAGGAATGGATGTATAGGGTTGTTCGGAAAGTCATTTCGTTTTTTTTTTGTGGAAATGAAAGACAGTTTTCGTATAATAAACAAATACTTTATTAAATTATATATTGACCGTTTTGGTCCAACACCTTTTACCATCTTTCTGGTAGTAGCATAATTCCACGCTCATAAAATTTTTGATCTTTGCTGGCAAAAAACTGATCGAGGAGGTTTTTGACCTCCTCATTTGAGGTAAAGGTTTTACCGTCTAAAAAATTTTGGAGTGACCGGAACAAATAATAATCCGATGGTGCCAGGTCTGGAGAATATGGCGGGGGTAGCATTGTATCCCATTCAAGCTGTAAAAGCTTTTGGCGAGTGACCAAACTTGTATGAGGTCTCGCATTGTCTTGGTGAAATACTACACCTTTCCTGTTGATTAGTTCTGACCTTTTCTGTTGAAGTGTATCATTCAGTTTGTCCAACTGATGACAGTAGACTTCCGAATTAATCGTTGTGTTATCCGGTAAAAGCTGAAAAAAAAACGATTCCTTTAAAATCCCACCAAACAGACAGCATCACCTTTTTTTGGTGAATATCGGCTTTGGAAATGGTTTGAGCCGGTTCATCTTTTTTGCTCCATGACCTCTTGCGTTTGACGTTGTTGTATACAACCCATTTTTCGTCCCCAGTGATGATGCGCTTCAAAAACGGATCATTTTCGTGACGTTTGAGAAGCGAATCGCAGACGTCAATGCTGCGACACAGATTTCTCTCTGTGAGAACATGGGGAACCCATACATCAAGCTTCGAGGATAATCCCAGGCCTTTCAAGTGGTCATGAACTGTTGAATTAGATAAATTTAACCTCAATCCGATCTCACGTGTTGTTATTCGCCGGTTCACATCAACTAATGCCTTTATCGCGTCTTTATCAGCTTCAACCGGCCTTCCCGAACGTGGTGCATATTCGACATCAAAATTGCCGGATCGAAATTTAGCGAACCAGTTCTGGCACTGGCGTACTGTCAACACACCTTCTCCATACACATCAGTCAATTTCTTTCTGGCTTGAACAGCATTTTTACCCTTTCTGTAGTAAAACAGTAAGATATGTCGAAAATGCTGCTTATCGCTCTCCATATTTAAAAGGGCACCAACCAAAAACTACTGCGTAGAATTAATTGGAATTTTTCACACACAAGCCTTGCTATATGAGCTCTCAAAGCATATAAAAATTATACGGCTTAAATGTGAAGTTGGGTGCAAAAGAATACAATTAAATCCTCTGTCGGGGAAAAACGAAATGACTTTCCGAACAACCCTATAAAAGGGGGCAGCAAAAGATCTAGATTACATTACTTCTTGTTATATATGTTATGTCGGCTCAGGATAGAAAAAAATATGGGTGGGTGTACAACCAGTTATCTCATGATGATTCAGTAAACGAAGTTTTCCGATATTTTAAATTGACAACCTAATTTTATCAAAATGACATCCAGCGATGGTTTACGTGTTACAGAATACTGAAAAACGAATATTCCCGTAATTTCCAATTGGTTCTCCACCACCACCCCAAATCTCTACACGTTATGCCATCAGATAACTGTGACGTGATCATTGTGAATATGTAATTGAAACTTTAGTCTGTTTTTATTACCCAATAAAATATTGCAATTTAATACACTAACATATAAATTTAATGTGGCAGGCTCAGTTTGGTCTGAAAAATTTTAAGCCTGACGTAGGCACTATAGCCTGAGCATGTTTGAAATTTCTGGGCTCAGTTTCTGAATTGCAACTACTTTCCCCCTGTGTTTACAAGGATTAACCGCCCATATTGACCAGCAACGAATGTTCAGTTTAATCTTCCTTGCAAAATCGCTTCGCCTTTTCCTTAGTGTTTCATATCATCCCCGAATGCTTCTATAGCATTATATCATTTCAAAATTATTATCCTAAACAACAAACTCTAGAGGAAACTGGTACATATCTCGAGCCGTAAAACAGACACGTGCGACAGGACAAAATATCCCTTCGACACATTAATTGCAAACAAATATAAATTCTGCCTTATCTCTTTTGTGTTGGACGAAGTTCGACATTCGATTTTAAAAAATACGGCGACCGTTAGACTGTTGTTGTGGGCAATATACATATAAGCTCTTGCGGCTTCCATCTCCGCGCAGAAAATTGATCGTTGTGTGTGATTCGCGAACAAAGGGTTTACTACCTACGGAAAGTGGACAATTTGATCCCTCAATAAAAAAAAGTGGAGTCTATTAGCTAATTGCCATTCGAAGATTGTATAATCTACCTATTCGCTCTTGAAGTTGGTATCATGTAATGATACCTCTAGAAGAATTTTTGTAGGAGGGTTAAATGCAATACATTAAAGTTAATTAATTTTTACCATTACACATAACCTCAAATTAATGAAGAAAAATTACTGCTGTCACGTCCTCGCCGAGAACCGAACCCGGATCCTTGATTCTTTTACAAGAGGTGGGGGCAGCATCAGCTACAATCAGGGCGTGTCGCATATAAAAGCAAATTACCGAATATTATACCTAAATAATCATTATTTAAATTATTCTTGAGAGTTTATTAAAATTGACGGTATCACCATCTAGCGGCATGTTAACTAATGTTGAATATGTTACGGTAACATAAAAGACACTTTCGCGGTATACCGTACGTATTTTTTGGGTAAGTACCAGTACAGATTTATAGGGCAATTTGTTAGAAGACTCTCCTGGCGTTTCCAACTATTTATTACCCGAA
Organism: Agrilus planipennis; assembly: GCF_000699045.2. NCBI lineage: Eukaryota > Metazoa > Arthropoda > Insecta > Coleoptera > Buprestidae > Agrilus > Agrilus planipennis. Next base: position 1,619,293 of record NW_020442468.1, read on the forward strand.
ATGTGACCTCATATATGGATATATAACTCATAAACCGTAATCAATAATTTCTACCCCTTATAAAACACACATAAGGATAGGGATCTCTAAATTTTGTGTTCATTTTCTCCCTCGAATGGCTTTATATTTTATAAATCGGCCTTCTAGGCATCACGAGGGTTATATTCCTGGAGAACTAGATCGTTCAGGCTAACCCTAATACTTTATCATCCTCTACTAATACGAGTTATTGCCTTTATTAATATTCGACTCGGGCCCAAACCTCAATTTGTTTAGTTAAATAAACAAATTATGGTCCATCATTCTTTTCTCTTGTGGAATATCACAAGAAAGCATTGATTCCTCATAGCTCATTCATAGTCATGTAAATATTTCGTAAATTGGACTTCATACATTTCATGGTTATACAAAATGGTACCTTGGAGCCTTTATACGTCACGTTCTGGTAGAACAATTAAATTAATAGCTGCTAACAACAGTAAGGTAAAGTGCACTCATTGTGTAATACCCTAGTCATGTTCCTTCTCCTTGATGTGATCAATTTAATATCAGGGCATCTCTCAATTCACATCTTCATATAGACATGAATGTATATGCACCTAAGTGTCTAACAAACTTTCCATAATTTCCATTATCAGAACTACAATGACGAATTCTCAATCGAATCTTACATTTTAACAAACTAACATCGTCTTTGTATCTTGTTAATTCGGTTTCCGTTCTCTTATTCATGAATTACCATTCGGAACGTACCTTGCCAAAAATACAGACACACAATTTAGAACGAAAAAGGAATTTATTCCCATCAAGTATGCCTTGTATCGATTGGTAAGGGAATATGAGGTGATCCTGCAATACAAGTACAGGAAGGAACTTTTATTGGAGGGTTTAAGTCAACTTTCCGATATTTTCGTCCAATCTGTAGAGGATGATTACAAGGCTTTCCCAACGTATTGCGGAACGTTACACGTGTAATAAAAATGGTCTTAATCAAAAAGAAAGTAAATTAAACAAAGTAGAAAGACTATTTTAAACTGTTCTGCATTAAATTGTTAGTAAATGTACAAAGTAGACATCCTTCGAGTTGTCGGAAAAAGAAAAGACATTAAAATTTGTAGAATTGGAAAAGAAAACACCCAATCAACATTAAGAACAATGAATTTAGTCAAGTCCTGTATGATTTTAATTGAATTGTGATCAAATCGGAAGAGTTATTTCTTAAAAGCCATTTTCGTTCGTAATTGTCGAAGAACGGCTAAATTCCCTTAATTCGTCTCACAGAAAAAGTAATCGACCTTTGTCAAAAGCAAAATCGAAATTTATCAGTTGTCGGAGACCAAGAGAAACGAAATAATTCCCTTCAAAAGCCTTCTGGATTAGTTCCTAAACTTTTGGATTAATCGGAGCTTGGAGATCATATTTTATGACCGGATATTAAAAAAAAATCAGTCAATGACATCTTTTTAAGCCAAACCGGGTGTAAATAGATCACAATGAAAAGGAAAATGATAAAGCATGGTTTAAAATAAGAAAAAACGTCAGGCTTCGTGTGCTAATATAAAAACTAGAAGGAATCGACAATTTTTGAAGGATAGGAGTCAGATATACAAATCTGGATAAGAAATGCGATCGCACATAACTTTAAGCTCGCGAACAGATAATTTTAAAGTTAAAAAAAAATTATTAAAAACTCGGCTCTGTGAGGATGCAAAACGTAGACGATGGGTGTAATGGATAAAAAATAAAGGTATAGGCAGATGAAAAAAACACTTTTGAGTGTTGTTCCTAGCTACTAATGTTGGTGGACAGGCATTCTCTACGAACTAAACCGAAAGGTAGAGCGGAAAGCCCTCTACAGTCTTCTTTTAAGAATCCTTGGAATAGGTGGGTAGCGGTTGTGGAAAAAGTGATAAGACAGACGAAATGAAGACACAAGAGAATTGAAAGGTTAACTAAGAAACATTACTGCCCAGTATTTGCCCAAATAATCCAAGTTGTACCAGTGTAAGTGGGTCCGGAATTGAGTCAATGTCGATCCTCGAAAGCCAACCTGTGGTCTAAACCTTAGGCCATGCCGCGCAACTCGGTAATAGACAAATTATAAAAATACCTTGAATAGAAAAGATTATAAATGGAGAGATACAGGAAAAAGTAGGGAAAACAAAAGACACAATAGAAGTGAATAAGGAAAAGGAGAAATAGGTTAATGAGGCATCTTGTAACACATGAAGAGCTGCATGGTTAATGAGATATTAGAAGCAGGAGCAGGATTAGAGAAACCATTTTGGATTATATTACTTCCTTGGTGAGTTAGAGATGTAGCATGTTCTTGTTTTTCTGAAATGCGAAGACTGGGTTAGGATAGGATGATGAAGAAGTGCGTGTCCAGTCGGTCTGCGAACTGATGGCCTTATGGTGATGATGTAGTCGAAAAAGAAGTACAAAACCTACACACTTCTTATGCAATGGGACAGCTAGTTAAGATCCGATGTAGTCCTACCGATTTGTTAAAAAACTGCAAATGATGGAATTGTTAAAATGGTACAGTCCAGGTGAGAAAATGTCGAGCGTGATTGAAAAGTGATTTTATTTTTTCATTGATGGTTAAGACCACTGAAAGTTACGTGACCTCATTCATAAAGCAATAGAAATCATTAATATTCATCTGCAACGTACCATTTGACGATATAATGAAGCTATAAGTATTAATGGCGGGTAGGTTTAAAGAGAATAAACCACAAAAGGTTTGAATTTATTAGCGTTATATGAAGCGCCAGCATACAAAACTGTTACCTGTCCAAAGCAACATATAACAAACAACCTAAAAAGAAGAATCGTAACTGGAATACAAAGCAGTCATCAAAAAGTTGCAAGAAAGTAATCAATAGTCTGAAACACATTCCCGTATACAACTGCACAAACAGTACTGCAAAAAAAATGCTTGCTGACATTTTAAATCTAGGACAAATTAAAGCAAACAAATAGGAAACGGAGAGATAAAAAACAACCGCATTTTCTCATAACATTTAAATCTTCACAAAATCTGTACAAACATTTTGACATTTTGTTTATTTATTCGAGATAATCGTTGGAACTATGGTTAAGTCGAATTTTCAAAATTATACCCGAACGAAAATTTTCAGCTACCTGGTAAGAGGTTTGAATAATTTTCTTTCTCGATAATTCCTTCGACGCATCTGCCACATATCGACTTGAAACTTTAGAGTGACAGTAACAAGAAACAAAAAATAATTCAGTCGAACAAATCCATAAAAGACATTAAGTAAGTCTGGCAAGGCAAAAAAGACATTAAGAATGCTACAGTCGTGCCATTCGCAATTTCTTTCACGAAGTGGCTGGGGAATCCTCAATGACAAAAAAGCTCAATGAAATGAAAAAGGGGAAACGAACTGCTTGAAAATTAGTAAAAAAATTACCGCTGCGTTCAGGCGGCAAAAGTAACACTAATGGTAAATTTTGGACAAATGGGAAACTTTTATTACAAGGGCCAAGCACCGTTCGCTGTGTACTACAAGTAAGAATTACACATGCAAATTTCAGATATGAAACGGTGACAACGCTTCAGTTATTAGATATATATAGGTATAAAAGTAATTCCCCGATTAAGAATTGTTTCTGGCTCATCTCCTGATTATGGGAGGGATTTTCAGAGACATGAAGTAGGCACAGGCATAAAGAGGAGCAGACGTAAATCTACATTAGACTACTGCTCACAATTAGTTGGAGATGAGGGATAGAGTGGAGGTGAATATGCAAACAGTCATCGATCTTTCAATAATGCGATTTAATGGGGAACTCATTCCAGATGCTACATTTATAGAAGATTTAACTCCTCCATCAAGAATTGTTTCTGGGTTATCTCCTGATTAAAGGGGGCACTTTCAGAGAAATGAAGCAGGCGCAGGCATTAACATGAGCAGACGTAGATCTAAAGCAGACTACTGCTCACAATTGGTTGGAGATGAGGGATATAGTGGAGGTGAATGTACAGTCAGTAATTGGCCTTTAAATACATTTATGGAAAAGTTAATTCCTCCTTCAAGAAATGTTTCTGGGTCCTTCCTTGATTATAAAAGGACGTTTCATCCACATGAAGTAGGCAGAGGTATAAAGAGGAGTAGACGTAGACCTAGATAAGATTCTATTCGTAAATAGATAGGGATGAAGAACAGAATGAAGGTGAGTGTACAACCAGTCTTCGATATTGGAATAATGCGGCTCAATGGGGAACTCATTCCAGATGCTACGTTTATAGAAAAGTATCCCCCATCAAGAATTGTTTCCGGGTCATCTCCTGATGATAGGGAGGCACTTTCAGATACATGAAGCAGACACTGGCATAAACAGGAACAGACGTAGATCTAGAGCAGACTTCTGTTCACAAATAGTTGGAGATGAGGGGAACAATTCTATTCTATTCGCAAATAGTTAGGGATGAAGAACAGAATGAAGGTGAGTGTACAACCAGTCTTCGATATTGGAATAATGCGGCTCAATGGGGAACTCATTCCAGATGCTACGTTTATAGAAAAGTATCCCCCATCAAGAATTGTTTCCGGGTCATCTCCTGATTATAAGAGGGTACTTTCAGACACATGAATCAGGCACAGGCATAAGGAGGAGCTGACGTAGATCTAGAGCAGACTACTGTTCACAAATAGTTGGAGATGAGGGATACAATGGAGATGAGGGTACAGAAAGTCATCGGATAATGCGGCCTAATGGGGAACTCATTCTAAGTGCTACATTTATGGAAAGGTTAATTCCCCCATCAACAGTTGTCTCTGGGTCCTTCCTTGATTATAGAGGGAACTTTCACCCACATGAAGTAGGCAGAGGCATAAAGAGGAGTAGACGTAGATCTAGATAAGATTCTATTCGTAAATAGTTAGGGATGAAGAACAGAATAGAGGTGAGTGTACAGCTAGTCTTCGATGTTTGAATAATGCTGCTTAATGGGGAACTCATTCCAGATGCTGCATTTATAGAAGATTTAACTCCTCCATCAAGAATTGTTTCTGGGTCATCTCCTGATGATAGGGAGGCACTTTCAGATACATGAAGCAGACACTGGCATAAACAGGAACAGACGTAGATCTAGAGCAGACTACTGTTCACAAATAGTTGGAGATGAGGGATACAATGGAGATGAGTGTAGAGAAAGTCATTGGTCTTTGGATAATGCGAAAAGTTAATTCCCCCATCAACAATTGTCTCTGGATCCTTCTTTGATTATAGGGGGACACTTTCATACACATGAAGCAGACACACGTATAAAGAGGAGCAAAAGTAGACCTAGATTAGGATGATGGATAGAATATAGACAAGTGCATAACCAGTCGTTAGTCTAATGACGGTATAATGATAACCATAAAATGAAATATGGTTTTTAAAAAATTAAAAAGTCATTGCTCGATCTTCTGTTGGAACTAAACGCATTGAAATAAATGGTCTCCTGTCAAGTTTGATGTTTCAAACGACCCTCATGTGAAATCTCATTCCAAATCTAAATCTCAACTAAATCCAATAAAGCATGATAAATGTGAACTGCTCATTGAAAAATGAGAAGTGTCGTGATTAATCTCAGTTTCATTGTTCCAATCAATCTAACAGCCATTTTTTTACACATTTTCTTCATTACTAGTTAACTGTAAGTATTTTTGGAAATATGCACGACAACAAAAAATGAACTTAAACAGGAGGATTTGCGTAAACAATTCCTGAAAGTGTTTTTGATAAATGAAGAGAGAAGGTCCTGAAAACGTACAAAGTACCTTTATGATGTAACTGAGAAAATACTTATTTCACAAACTAATTAATCAATGATAAGTAACAAAAGATTTTTCTCCGAAAATCGGATAACTGATCCTGAAAATTTCAACAACTTTACGTAAACAGTTGTTGATAAGGAATGAGAAATAGCACTTTGCGTTGCTGGCAAAGTTGCCTTTCTTGAAATCCTTACGAAGGGCTTTCAAATTTACGTAATCTGATACGTTTCAGGTGACATTTTCCCTTTCGACTTTGTTTTTACTTACTTTCCTTACGTAGAAAACGTCTTCTTTCAGTTCAACGGATAAAATTACTCACAAACAAAAAATAAACGAAATTTGAAACTGCATGTTTTGATTAAGAACATTAGGACCAGTGGGTAAACATAATAAAGGCGGCTGATGTAGAACATTATAATTTTTTATAAGTCAATAAAAATATTTGTTTTCTTTTAATTTCCTAATGTAATAGCGTAAAAAAACTCTAAACAATATAATATGTAGGAGGATTGGAAAAAGTGACTGATTTTGGGTATCTAGGAAGTCAGATAAGTCAGGACGAAAGGAGTAGTAGGGATATAAAGCAAAGGGTTGCACAGGGTAGAGTCGCCTTCAATAATAAAAAGAAGTCACTTCTATGCTCGCGAACGGTTAATTGAGAAATTCTAAAAAGGTTGTTGAAGGTGTATGGTTGGAGCGCGGCGCCGTACAGATGCAAAACATGGACGGTGGGCGCGGCCGAAAATAAAAGGTTAGAAGCTTTCGAAATGTTGTGTTACAGGCGAATGATGAGGATACCGTGGATAGAGAAGATTAGAAATGAAGAGGTATTAGAAAGAATAGGAGAACAGGGGACTCTGTGGAAGTCAATAAGAAATAGGCGAGATAGATTGGTAGGACACCTTCTCACCAGAAGTTAGGGGAGGTAGAGGTAGACGCAGATTTGATTACTGTTCACAAATAGTTAAGGATGTGGGATGTTCTAGTTTTAGGAAAATGCGAAGATTAGCTCAGGATACGAAAGAGTGGAGGTGCGAGTCCAATCAGTCTTAGGACTGACGACCTTATGATGATGACACTTAGGCAAGCCATAAATCGTTGTTTTATTTTATGATGCCATCAAAAACAGGCACATAGAAAATTGACTGCTCATTAAATGCTAATTAAGTGCCCTTATGAGAAATGAAATTCGCCAGACATTTTCTCATGAATTACTGTTCTATTAGCCTAAGATAAAGTTAGAAATTTAACAAAATCCAAGCTCTCTAAATGCTAAACCGATGCCTTCTAACATGTCAAGCATCTTTTGCTATTCCGGAATGACGCGTTATCAGCAATTATTTCAGTTACAAGGCAACACGTTGCTTCTTCTTTGTTAAAGCACTTACGAATCCTGTAAATGCTAAAACGAACGCCTTCAAGTATTTCACCCATCCTTTACCGTGTTTCTACAATCTTTAACCGAAAAATTGTGTTTTTGGTCATGGCCAACCAAGTGCAGCACAAACATATAAATCTCCATACACTACATTATTATTATATAACTGGAGCACTCGAGAGATCTTCTGTTATTTGTCTAACCCACATCTTCATCATTTTTAAAAACATTGAATCGACGACGTTCATATCATACGTAATAACCATCACAAATCAGTTCTTTCATTTATAGATTTGAAGGACGATTATTCGCAAGGAGTAAATGTTAGGCCAACAATATTTAAGTTTAAAAAACACTTTCAAGTAGGTAATTGTAAAACCATCGAAACTTGGAAATAAAAGAATTTATGACAATTTTTACATTAAGCAGAACCAATTACCCACACCAAAGTTGTAAATAGATTTAAGAAACACTTCATCCATCACCAAAATAACCGACCACTTTGACACTGTGACAATTTATTCGTCGTTAAACCTCATTTAAATTTAGACAAACCACACAAACATATAAATAAACTATTTGGATTCCAATTTCCATTACAGAATCTACCTGAAATTGCCAAATCCGTAAATCGATACAACTTAATTAAAATGATATAACTACTTCTTTTGTGATGTTCATACTCGATGGGTTTCCAATTTTCTCGAAAAATTGAAATGTGATATACAATATTATATTTAATGAACTTATAATCAGTCAAATAACATTAACAAATTTTATTCATATTTCAGCATTTTCGATGTAAAAAATTAATACCTAAAAGGTTATTTTGCTAACATTTATATAGCATTACAACACTAAAAGGTCATAAGACAGTAAAGGCACTGTTGGAACTGCAGCACTTGATATTATCGATAGTATAAATATAGTATTATAGCAGTATTAGCATCTAGCAAGGAGGACCTAGAGATAGCTTTAAATAAAATGGAAGCGGTACTGACAGATCAGTATTGTATGAAAATAAATAAAAGTAAAACTAAAATACTGGTATGCAAGGGAAGAAAAATTAGGGAAAGAGCGAATATAAAGATAGGAGATGAAAAATTAGAAGTGGCTGATTTTAGATACCTACGCCTTTAATAAAAAGAAGTCACTTCTATACTCGCGAACGGTAAATTTAGAAATTCGAAAAAGATTGTTAAAGGTGTATGCTTGGAGCGCGACGCTGTACGGGTGCGAAACATGGACGGTGGGAAAGGTTAGAAACGTTCGAAATGTGGTGTTATAGGTGGATGATGAGGATATCGTGAGTAGAAAAGGTTAGAAATGAAGAGGTACTTATTGGAAAGAATAGGAGAACAGAGGACTCTATGGAAGTCAATAAAAAACAGGCGAGAAAATTGGTAGGACACCTTCTCAGGCATGAAGGTGTAGTCAGACATATTAGAGGCAGAAACAGGAGTAAAGAGGAGTAGAGGTAGACCTAGATTAGATTACTGTTCGCAAATAGTGAAGGATGTGGGTTGTTCTAGTTTTAGGGAAATGCGAAGTTTAGCTCAGGATAGGAAAGAGTAGAGGTACGTGTCCAACCAGTCTTAGGACTGACGACCTTACGATGATGATGTTGAATTACTCCTTTCTTCTTTAATTCTATCTTTATGCTTGTATAATGCTTGATCCTTAAGCTTAATGTCATCTAGTCAGCAGCCGTTTTATGAAGAATCGTTACGTGGAGCTGTACGCTTCGCAGTTCCCGCGGTATGATATTTGAATGTTGTGCGCATGTGCGTATACGAAGCTGCATCTAACGCCGCGAGTTATTAGAGGGTACTGTTGCTTCCGCAGTGCCAACTCTGCCGTGCTGATGAAAGGTAATTTCTTTACGTCGCAATATAATCAGCAACCGCCACCACATACGACCCCAATTTTCTTTTTCCTTTGACCATAATTGCATCAATAAGGAGCCGTTGACAAGGCTGTCGTTGGTAAAAAGAGGGTTTTATCCACTCTAACAAATGGATAGCCTCTACTTCTTTATCGTTTGAAAATTAATCTTCTTTATGCTACTAGAAGCCATCTCAAAAGATTGATCGGTTGTCAGCATCGAATGTTTGATAATTACGCCTCAAAAATTGTCGTAGGTTTTTTCACTATTTATTTTATGGTTATTACCAGTAGTTAATATTAAAAGGTTTTACACAGTATATATATACAGGGTCATCGGAATTAATGCCGAAAATTCACATTGATACTTAGATCCACAAGTACAACTTGGTACAAACAAACTTGTCCATTAACTTGGATACCTGCTCTAGCCTTAATCGAAATTGATCCCAATCTTGTAAATTTTGATCAACAGGGAGTTCTTTATATTTTGAGGTTCTTCATTTACATATTCTTCAGTCAGGATCCAAATGTAGCAGTCTGGGCTGCAGGGTAGTCACAAATCTGACAACCAATGGTAATGCATGTCACTGTAAAGACAAACCTGAGTTTTCCGAGCCTTCTGTGCGGTCACTAGACCAGATAGTCCTCCAGAAGCGACTTTATCTATCCAGGACCTCAATACATATAACTCTGGGCTTTCAACTTCCTTGTTTGTGATTACATCTGCATGAATAATAACGGTAGAAACTTTAATGAGCTTTTGGCAAATTCATCGATCATTTTCTCTATCTACGTATAAAATGTTTTGCATCTGAAATGAACTTCAAATAACCCCTTTTTGGTTTTTCCGGCGTAAAGTGATCCCAGTTCAGTTGATCTGCGGTCTTGTCATCGGTTCATCATAGTTCACGCTTGATCAAATTGATTTTTCTGCAAAACAAACTACTTATCATAACTCCAAAGCTCTAAACCGTGACACAGCATCAACATCTTTACGTAATCCGGATTTACCTCGACGACTCTGTATATGAAACCAATAAAATTGAAAAGGATCATCCACTGCGATGCCATTAAGGAGGATCAAATTCAATTTACAATATTGATAAAAGATTATACTGTCCAAACATAAATAAATTATTTCTGTTTCTCCGTGATTATATTTGTTTTAAAGATAACATTTATCTAAATAACAACTAAAACAGTATATTTAAACTGTTTATTTGTCTTATTTAAGTAAATTTACCAATACAAATAGAAATTTCAGGTTGTCTATTTTGATACGTGACAATTGTAATGTAATTTCAACATTTTTGAAACAAGTAAAAAAGTAGAAAAAATATTCTTCAAAAATAAGTATTAAACCGTTGCAAATATGAATCTATAACAGAATACCTAATTGTACATACCTATCGAAAACGAATTTTCGTAATTTTATCGTTTTAATGAACCAATATGAGATAACGTCTTCACATTGATTTAGAGACATTAATTATACTAATTATCCAAACCTGCAGTTTTTAATTGAATACGTATACTATATATTTATAGTCGGATTTTAATTTCGTGTTTTCTGTAAATTTACCTTATAATTGAAATACAGTTCCGATTGATGTAATTATATCATCGCTCGCTTTTTCCTTTAATTGGAGCAAACCTTTTCACTCAATAAGTACAACTTTATGAGATTTTACACGGTTAGAATGGACTAAATATTTGATATTTATTTCTTTACAAATTTTTAGTGGTATTAAACATATAAAAAAACTCTTAGTTATATTTTTCTTTATTAGATATTTTGAAACTTTGTAGAAACAACTACTTTTCTGCAACTATCAGAACTTTAAAAAGATAATAAAAATGTTAAAAACCTTCGTTGTCGCATTCTACATTTTTATTGGAATCCTTTTCGCTGGTATCACTTCCGCCTTTGTCCTCATTCCTCGTTTCGCACTTCTTGTATTCATCACCTTCCTGATGGACACTTGAGCTTTTCCAACAACAGCAATTCAAACAGCGCATCGAGCATAAAAAACATGAATGGATTAACAACAAACGACACTTACAAGATGTCGCATAACCTTTTAACTAATTAATCAATCGATCAAATTTACATAAACAGTTAATTATTATCGATCAATCGGCTACGCGTTCGTTTTTCGTACGCGATATTTCGTCGAAACCGATTCGTAGAACGAGCGTTTGAAGTTGTGGGTTGACGCTCAACTGTGTGGCGTCCCGACGCTGGAGACAGACTACTCGTTGTCTCAACTCCAACGGTACTGGTGCGCTTCGCCATTCCAAACCAATTCTGCACATGGGTGAATGCAGAACCAAACATCTGAGATAGTCCTGTTATCATCTAAATTACAAGAGGTAAATGCAACTCGAGAAAATTAGAAAAATGTTAAACAATGATAAGACATAAGAGGCAGATTTATTACTGTGTATTGATAAAAGAAATACACTAAACACAAAAGGAAAGGCGTCTTTAATTCTGGATACTGCTGATGTGTTAATAACAATTTTTAATAACACTTCTGTGCCTAAGATATGTCACCACCCTAACTTCAAAATTCAACTTTTCAAAAATATAATGTATTAATATGTCAGTTTTAAATGTCCTGAAAAAATTATTAGAAAAAAAGTTAAAAAAATTAGAAGAAGTGACCGCTTTAAGGTATCTAGAGAGTCAGATAATTCAGGACGGTAGGAATAGTAGCACAGGGTCGAGTCGCCTTTAAAAAAAGAAGTCACTTCTATTCTTGCGAACGATTAATTTAGAAAATCAAAAAAGATTGTTAAAGGTGTATGTTTTGAGCACGGCGTTGTACGGGTGCGAAACATGGACAGTGCGCGTGGCGGAAAAGAAAAGGTTAAAAGCGTTCGAAATATACGGTGTTACAGGCGAATGATGAGGATACCGTGGATAGAGTTTAGAAGTAAAGAGGTATTAGAAAGAATAGGAGAACAGAGGACTCTAAAAAAGTCAATAAGAAATAGGCGAGATAGGTTGGTAGGACACCTTCTCAAGCATGAAGGTCTAGTCAGAGACATATTAGAGGCAGAAACAGGAGTTAGGAGGGATAGAGGTAGACCTAGATTAGATTACTGTTCGCAAATAGTTAAGGATGTGGGCTGTTCTAGTTTTAGGGAAATGCGAAGTTTAGCTCAGGATAGGAAAGAGTGGAGGTAC
>NW_020442468.1:1634267-1661439 GCF_000699045.2 Agrilus planipennis
AAATGAAGAGGTATTGGAAAGAATAGGAGAACAGAGGACTCTATGGAAGTCAATAAAAAATAGGCGAGATAGGTTGGTAGGACACCTTCTCAAGCATGAAGGTCTAGTCAGAGACATATTAGAGGCAGAAACAGGAGTTAGGAGGGATAGAGGTAGACCTAGATTAGATTACTGTTCGCAAATAGTTAAGGATGTGGGTTGTTCTATAGTAGTTTTAGGGAAATGCGAAGTTTAGCTCAGGATTAGAAAGAGTGGAGGAGCGTGTCCAAACAGTCTAAGGCCTTATGATGATGATGATGATGATGAAATGTCTATACAGAGGCCGCGGTGCCCTTCGGCGCAGAGTTTTGGAATCGCTGATTTGGAGAATTGGTGTTTTATTCACATGCTGGTAGATTTAAATCCATTAATGCATATTTAGTAGTTACTATCTATTCTGCGTGTTTACTTGAGCCCGTTCTCGCACCTTAATAATTAACGTTGAACCTATTTGCTCAGCAGTGTAGTAATTGTCTTAATAAATTAGTAATTCGAGACATGCTAGGGAGGAGCTTTCTATTAGAAGCAACAAGCAATTTATCCTTTCAACTCCAAGAAAATTGGGTGTCTGATTTGCGTAATTAGCTACGAGCAGAGGGAAAATGTGGTTTTGTAAGAGGCGAACATTATACCTACCCCTAGTGGTGCGGAACATATTTCTGGTTGCCTTTTGTAAAAAACTTTGAACTTTATTGTGGGATATCAGTAGCATTTCCAAAATTGATTATGAATATTACAACGCTGGAATATTACTAAGCGTGAAAAACAGTTCATAACACAAATTTCAATAAACAGCAATGACTCATTGGTTTCAATGGTCGGCTGTAATGCAAGTGGGACCGGCCTCTAAGCTCGGACGATGCTATAACATTCTTTATTAACCTTCTACTAATTTCTTTTTTAATTTTGGAGTCAATAAGAAGTAGGCCAGATAGTTTGGTAGGACACCTTCTCAGGCATGAAGAGCTAGTCAGACATATTAGAGGCAGAAACAAGAGTTAAGAAGAATAGAGGTAGATCTACATTAGATTACTTTTCGCAAATAGTTAAGTATGTGGGACGTTCTAGTTTTAGGACCGAGCGGCATGGCCTAGAGATTTACACCATTGGTTAGCATTCGGGAGGACGCCGATTCGACTCCGGATCCGTCTGCCTTGGTCCAAGTTTTTCTGTGGTTTCCTTGGATCATTTAAGTAAATGCTGGGGCAGTAATATTCCACAGATAATCTTTCATTCTCTTCTGTCTTCATTTCGTCCGTCTCATCTTTCTCACTCGAACCACCACCCACCCATACCCACGATTCCTGCAAGGAGGCTGAAGAGGATCTTCTGCCCTACCTTCTGGCGTAATCCGAAAGGACTGCCCACCCATCAACATTAGTGGCTGGTGGGAATGAAACACCCAAAAGTTGTTTTTTTATTTTTTTTCTAATTTTAAGGAAATGCGAAGTTTAGCTTAGTACAGGAAAAAGTGAAGGTGCGTATCCAACCAGTCTTAAGACTGAAGACTTTATAATGATAATGATGATTAAATATATTAACCGATGAATGGTTTTGCTTGATCGCTTACTAGGATGCCCTTTATTTTTGTCAGCGCTGTTGGCTCATGTTGCAAACGTATGGTGGAATTGATAAATATAGAGTACTATCCATTCAGAATTCCTCTAAAGAAGGATATTTCAAAACTCTACCCCTAGAAGGGTAAAATAGGTATCCCAAGACACCACAAATTTGGTAAATGATGTATTGTTTAATTGACTTTAAAAATACAATGATATATTTTAACCTCTCCAATCAAAATATCTGATGCACTAATGTATGCTCTACCAATACAGAAAATGTAAAAAGATGCATTAATGTACACAAGCCTGAACCGACAACAAAAGCTACAATAATAATAATAATCAGTCAACTTTTTACAAAGCAGGTCGTCCTCCTCCGTTAGCTTTCCCTCAAAAAGGATTCTGTTCAGTAATCAAAGTGATTGTTTGATCAACATCAAACGGAAATACGTGAAATTAATTAAAACCAATTCATATTAAGCTTCACGTTTAGAAACAAACACGTATTTGTTTACATATCTCCTGGTAGGTTTTGGAACTGTGTAAACAAATAAATGTACTTATTAATATTTTGCAGCCATCAAATACAAAATTTAACTACGAACACTTAGGATTCTGGATATCAAAAGGGAAAAGAAAAGATACAAAATATTGCTGAAAATAAAAAATATTAAGATATATGTTCTCTTATCCCTGTATAGTATGTCGAAATCTGAATTTTTTGGACACAAACTGTACTATACACCTACACATATACATACAGACCATTTCAATTTGTTAGAATTGTGACCTTAAAGAAATCTGCGCGAAGATAGAAAGAATACACACTAGGCGTGAGCAAGACAGAAATAGTTGGAACAAGCTTGAACGAGCAGAGCTCTCGATGGGCGGTCTTAGGAGATCGGCTAGAACTGTACAGTACTAGACGAAAATGTTTAGCAATTTCTTAAAACAAAAATGTATATAAATTAACAATAGAAAACAAAGCAAAAGTTTTATAGGTGTGTAGAACGTTAAGTTAATTCACTTGTTATTATTTTTGGCTAAATATGCTTTTAAATAAAGCATATTCTTAAATTTTAACGAGCCAGTTTAAATAATTTTGGAAATGGTACTGTACACTTTTGTCTAGTTCTCGCTTGATGATCGGTGGAGAAATGAGCTCCGCAGACAAATATGATTGAATTTGGAATTATGCTACGGCGCATCCTAATAAAGGAAAGGGACATAACTTCCTGAAACGAACAGTATGTATCTTCTTCTTCTTACAAAATCTGAAAAATCAGAAATTTTCTCAGTAGCTGTACAATCCGTAGGTGAATGAAAAATCGCACGGAAATATCTCCAAGTAGTCCTTAGTACGGTTGTCTGCATCCCTTCCCAAAGACGTATAACGCCTAGCAATATATCATTCGGACATATCCTAAGAACATATTAAGGAAATAAATAAGAGTGTAGTTCCTCGCCGTATTCGAGGAAAATACGTAAAGCAAAGTGCATCCAAGATAAATTTCCCAGATCTCCTTCGGAATAAATATACCTATCCATCATTGAGCCAATGATCAAACACAAACGACTAATTTTAAACATTATAATAATATTCCTTAATACGGCTAGATGGCTTGGAAAATATTTACTTATCGCATATAAATCCTGTCAGAAATAGTGTCAAGCAAGAGATCCATCACGGATAAAACTTCGGATTGTATCTACCTAATCCTTTCCATCAAGGACGACCTTCACGATTATTCAGAACAGAAAAACAAAAAGGACAACAATTGTAAACATTTGCCTTTAATACAACTCAAACATCAATTCCTTTTAAACTGATCTTCATAAGAATGCATCATTTGATGTCCGAGAAATTATGAGCAAGACTTTTCTTTTTGGCTCCTTCCCATCATCATCATCATCATCATAATCATCATCATAAGGTCGTCAGTTCTAAGACTGGTTGGACACGCACCTCCACTCTTTCCTATCCTGAGTCTATCTTCGTATTTCCCCAAAACTAGAACAACCCACATCCAACTCCTATCTTTATATTTGTTCTTTCCCTACTTTTCCATCACTTGAATAGCAGTATTTTTGTTTTACTTTTATTTATTTTCATACAGTACTGTTTTGTCGATACCGCTTCTATTTTATTTAAAGCCATCTGTAACTCCTCCTTGTTAGATGTTAATATTGCTATATCATCTGCAAATCTAAGCTTACTAATCTTTTGGCCCTATATACCTATCCCTATACTCGTCCTGTCTTTAATGATATTGATCGCGTCTTTGATGTATCCACCGATCCTGTATGTATTACTCTAAAGTCTCCACTACAGCTTCGGGCCAACGGACTTCACTATATCTAATTCTAGTCTATCCATCTCCTCTTTCTCAAGACAGTAAAAATTTCTTTTAAAATTACAGTCACAAGCAAAATTCACACAATTAACACAGTTCAAGTATTCATCTTGTATCTATTTTTGATCAACTACCACAATAACAAAACTTATTGATAGTATTCATTGATAACAACGCCAGTCAAGCAATTGGCAGTAGGTGACAGTGGTATTTCAAAGTGATTAAGTAATCCTTGTAAGGGTTTCTACTTGTCAAACTTGGTCCATGATGTGCCTTATGTACGTCATAAGACGGAAACCAATTAAATAAAAAGTGTTAAGTAATTAGTCAACAGTTTATCGAAACATCTAAACGTGGTCTCTGTTTGAAATAGCCCCCGGAGAAAACCACTCATGCATAGTTCGTTAAACGTTTAAATTCAATAAAATTATGTCACAAGGGGTCAGGTAAAATCGATCGCTTACACAGTTAAACGGCTGAACTGGGAGACGTCCAACTTGAACATTGTAAACATGTTGAAACTTACGTAAATGTACAATTATTTGTTGGAACTTTATTGTTTCCTAAAATTAAAACTCTATTTAAAGTTTTCACATTGTTTTATGCACGCAATATTGTGAGTAAGTTACAGAATCACTTGAGTAATAGCAAAAATAACTTCATCTTCTTGACGACGCCACAACGTATCAAACTCTTGGACCACTACTGACTGCTACAATAAAACAATTTGGAAAAGATCTACTAATAATGTATATAATATGCGGATACACAAATGTGTTAAGAAGATATATAGTGAGTATAATCTAGGAAATTGCATATTGTTGAAGCTCGCCTCAACTTCGGAGAACTTCGCCACTTAGTGAACAAATTCAGGATGCAGACATTAACCTAAAAGAAGTTGGAACTTCACGGGCAATTTAAACTGTAAATAAATTTTAACAACATACTCGCACAAACAAAACAAGAAGATGCGACAAGTTTACGATGATTGAACAATACGTTATGTTGCAAAACACAATTTAAAATTTTCAGCGACGTGCGCGCTTCTTTCAGTGGAGCTAATTAATAATGCGATGAAATTAAGGATGAAACAACCTCGTCATCATCATACGGTCATTAGTTCTAAGACTGGTTGGACCCGCACCTCCATTCTTTCCTATCCTGAGCTAATCTTCTCATTTCCCTAAAACTAGAAAATCCCACATCCTTAACTATTTGTCAACAGTAACCTAATCTAGGTCTACCTCTACCCCTCCTAACTCCTGTTTCTGCCTCTAATATGTCTCTGACTAGACCTTCATGCCTGAGAAGGTGTACTACCAACCTATCTCGCTTATTTCTTATTGACTTTCAGTCCTCTGTTCTCCTATTCTTTCCAATACGTCTTCATTTCTAACCTTCTCTATCCACGGTATCCTCATCATTAGCCTGTAAAACCACATTTCGAAAGCTTCTAACCTTTTCTTTTTCGCTGAGACCACTGTCCATGTTTCGCACCCGTACAGCGCCGCGCTCCATACACCTTGAACAATCTTTTTGGAATTTCTAAATTAACCGTTCGCGAGCATAGAAGTGAATTATTTTTATTGAAGGCGACTTGACTCTGCGCTATCCTCTGCTTTATATCCCTACTACTCCTTCCGTCCTGATTTATCTGACTTCCTTGATACCTAAAATCGGCCACTTCTTCAAATTTTTCGTCTTTTATCTTTATATTCGCTCTTTCCCTACTTTTTCTTCCCTTCATCAACCTCGTAACGCGATAGACAATAATAAAAACTGATTCAGTTGACTCTTAACAAAGAAACGACCCTTCTAATTACACTGGAAAAGGATATTCTTTGGGATCAGTTATCTCTTTCATACACGGTTTTTGCCAGATAGGCAACGTTAAGGTCACTAATGGAGTCGGATTAGCACTCGCCCTAACGGAAATATAAATTGAGGAACCAGAAATTTGGAGAAACGTTACAACGCGGCTTTAATTAATATTAATGAATATATGTACATACATTTGCCCCATTCGCAATGTATCGTTTTGTACTTCAAGAATGCAAACCATTAATCTTCGACACCGCATTCTTTGCTTCCCTTTCTTTGTGAATCCTTGAATCGAGCTTCATGATAATCGTTCTAAATGGGAAACCCCTTTTTATGGTTAAAAGTCTCTACCTATACGAAACGACACTGCGAGACAAAATGAACTTGACGCATCTACTATCTAAATCGAATTTAAAAGGAATTTCATGTTTTTTTTTTTCATTTTTAAACATACATTACGCTTTTCTTTCGCTTGAGAAGCCACCCTTCGCGCATAATGTAACATCATGAAAATCTGCACAACCTGAAGAAAATGTAAGTATGTAGTAGATATTAAAAAAAAAAAAGAATAAATTTGCTTGGTTCTATTAAATGCCATCAATAATTTTCCTTTGGTTTACTCGAATAATAAACTTATATTTACCATGCATTACCAACAAAAACGAAAGAAAGGAAAAAAGGGAAGTAGAATCAATAGGATGCCAGGACCCCTTCTGAGGCAGGAAGGACTACTCAATGACATACGAGGTGTGGCAGTTAAATTCCAAGAATTTAGTCATAACTCTTTACAACCTAACAATAATGGAGGGTTCGAACTCATGTTGGTTTCAAACAGCGAGTCTACCTTCAGTACAGTTTCGGAGTTGGTAGATCATTTCGTTCACGTTTTATCCGTGTTTTCCGCAAGCAACATTTTCAGTCGAATAAATGATTATTCCAATCACAAACAACATGTCGTGATATAAGTTTCAATGAAATCGGGTAAAATCCGCCGAGTATAAGCAAAGGTGTATAGGGACGAGTGCTTGTCTAAAATTCCTGCATCAGCAGTGAGTAGAAATGGGTGAAGAGTGGCCAACGAAAGAAAGGATGTCCAAGTCAAAAATGAAGAAAATGGTGGTCGTTCTTTTCGATATTTAAGGGCAATTTCATGTTGAGGGCACGCACTTCCCGCGTAAGGTAGGCACTTGTGGAGAAAGGTTGGATTCTTCAACATGCCAACACTTCCGCGAATTCTTCGTTGACTGTCCGCGAGTATTTGATCAAAGAAGTCTCCCCACGTTTCCACATCCCCCCCGATTCTGAATTCCGTAAATTTAAAAAGCTACAAAGGGTGTTTAGATTACATTACTGTTTCCGGTATAGTTTAGACTGTGGAATAGAAATGAGTGGAGGTGCGTGCCCAACCAGTCTTCGGCCTTACGACCCTATGATGAAGATTACACTATTTAACACTTATTATTTATTATGATAATCTGTCAGAATCTATAAAATTTTAGGGGCAATACTGATATACCCTCTTGCATAAGATTTGTATGACATTGAGCAGTCAAGTAAGCATGCGTTCGGTTGTGTCATTAAACATAAAAATTGAGTTTTACGACCCCAAACAAAGCAAACTGATGGAAAATCGATAATAAAGTTTAATAATTTCGACGCAACAATATGTTTCGTTAACCTATTATATATTCTTTGGATTAATTTTATATTTGTAATTATTTAAATCCTTGAACCTCACAGGGGTTGCGCAAAATTAAATAGCACATCATACCCTCTCGTTGCAAAATCATCGAACTTGGATGTTCTCACACCAAAATATGGTAAACATTCTGCATCTGTCCATGCATGTATTTGTAATGGAATTCCTTTTATGTTTCAACAGAAATAACGACCCTAACCCGATCCTTTATCCAATAAAATGACTCCCCAGTTTCTCATCACCCAAAGGGCAAGGCAGCCAATTCGTCTTAAAGGAACTAATTAACTCCCTAATGTCCTTTCAAGACTCACGCGAGAAAAACAAATAGCCGTCGCTTGTAAGAATAGACCTCGAGAAAGAAGTTAGTGTGTTTCCCTCCTTCGGGGAATTGTAGGAAATGCTATCCGTTCTTACAATTTTTATGTTCAAAACATGGAGCGTCATGCTTCGTTACAATTTACAATCAATTTTCACTTAAAGAAAATTTAGTTTTATAATTTACCTTATTCCTTTTGTTTCGGAAATGGGGAAACAGAGAAAAAATATTTTAAAACAATTTTTACTTCTGGTTTCCGGCGAGAGAAATTAAAGACATTAATATTTTATTAATACCTGGACATTAGTCCACGTCATAGACCTCTTCAACTTTCTAATAAAGCTTGAACGGATAATTTGCAGTCCCAATCCTCTCTCTCTATCCTATTTAAGTTTTTTAAAGAATTCCGGAACACAATTAAAGTTTAGAGTTAATTTAATTACAGTTTAAAGATAGTTAAAATTGCCTTCAGCTTTTAATTATATATGCATATATATACTGTACATGCTTTCTTATTATGCAGAACTCAATCCTAGAGAAACTGGAGATAGTAAAATTAGAAGAAATCAGACACAATATTTTATTCAAACGCTGTCTTTACATGATGCTAGTAAAGAATGTTTATGAGTCCCAGTTTAACAGTAATTGCCTATAGGAGGCAACATTCATTATTGTGTTTGCAGACTACTCCTCACAGTGAAAATGGAGCCTCTCGAAATTGATTTGCAAATTCAAAATTTATCGCGACTAATCCATCACCGATTCTGATGGACAAGATTGTTTTTTCATTTTCATGTCGCATTTCAAAAACGCATCAATTAACTTGATGTAATGTCAGATTAAGGTCCACCAAACTTTTCTACTCGACAGGGTGAAAAATTACTAATAGTAACATTTCAAAACTGTAATGAAGATGCTAGTAAATTTACTGCGAAAGAATAAAGTAGTGAGCATACTCTTCGACTGTGGAACATAAAGCGGACAATTTGTTACCTCATAAAATATCAACGGTTTCCTTTGAACCAACGTAAACCCTCTGTATTCGCTCTGGCACCTATTGTAATAAATACGAAAGTTTTCTTACTTGACTTTTATTGCAAGTTCAGTTGAATGCTTCATCAGTCGTTAACTGAGGCATATAAATTCTTTACAATAACTTTATCAGGTCAATTTCATCAATCTTCTAAACTTTCCGACTTTACAGTCTGTCATAAAATTCACGAAGGAGTAATTAACTTTCTCGTTCAAATCTCCTTTTTCTTCTTCTTATTTGGTTTTGATTTGAGCCGAATTTCGGTTTCTCTTCATTACTAAAAAGTTCCCCTTTTCTTTTTCTCCGATAGACTCCTTATTCTCTATTCGTTCCTACGAAGAGGGAAACTGATATTGCCAAATGAGACTGACGAATAACTACTTCATTGAATAAGTAACCATGATTGGATTTCGAAATGTTGAACGATGAACCAATTTTATTTTTTACAGTATTCATATTCAGTGAAAGATTTAGAGGACTTCCTCACATTCCGATATTCTCGTACGAGAAAGGAAGCTATTCATGATTTTCAATTGTACGAAAGTCATTAAATTTCAACTTTAGTCACACATTTCATTCTGGATCTCACTTCTCGGAAAACCACATCTAACCATAGCATCCACAGTTTCAAAGAATGGAAATTGGAAATCCAGAAGGATTAATATGGTCAAATAAAGAGGATCTATTATGGTAAGAATAAAATCCCACTTAGCATAAACAGCGTTTAACATTGATCAAAATTATTATCAAATACTTTGATGAAGTATCTGAAGATTTTGTTTTCCAAAAGTTACTCTCTGAGTAATAGGTCATCCATATCCAGACATTGACTACTGAATAATCATATGATTAATGATATGAGAACATGAACAAGAATGGATTACCGCCTTCTAAAGGAAACACACAATAACTTAGCGTAGTGTGAGACGTCTAGCGAAAAATGTTGGAAGCGCTTGATATCCTCCAAGAAGGGTAACTACCCAAAGCACGTTCAATCTGTAGTAGACCAGAAACGCATTTCATCAGCTCTTACACTTAACTTTGGTTGCCTCCTCAATTTAATTGACTCTCGTACAAACAGAGGAAGCATGAACAAACCTTAGAATGTACCACGAGATGAACAAGAATCTGATGATTCTCGTATGGAATTGAGATGACACAAGGAAATTGATGCATGAAAAAAACGACAAAAACTGCGAGATTTTGAATTTTTAGGAATGATTTTCAGTTTTATGATCTACTGGAGTCGTAGATCACGTTTGAATTTGAATAAATCGGAGTAGATCAATACACCGCTTGTGTCGCTTACCAGTAGCAGATCCCGCTCCAGCCGTTCCGCTTGTTGCAATGGTGGCGACACCGGCGGCTAATTTTCCAACTTCTTGCAGAACAGGAGATATAACCGGCCCCGAAACACCAATTTTGCGATTAGGCACAGTCTTCGGAGAACTGTTAGATTTATTCATAATCGTCTTCAAAGATGTCGGCGAATCTTTGCTCATAGCGCCTTACTCAAACTCACGTGTTCTGATAAAGAAAAGACGACGCAAAGCTGCATCGGCTACCTCAAATTTCGTCCACACTCCTAAACAGTAAATAGTCCATTTGCTGACGACATTTATCGGAATTTCGAAATAACAAGAACGCGGATAACTCAGTGGAGGTGGTTGCTCCTAAGTGACAGTGTATTTATTGTGTGGTGGATTCACTGTATCACTAGGTCTTTTTAAATCATGTACTTTTAAGTGTCCATGTACTTATCGAACATTTAAAATTACGTCAGTCCACTGACATCATGATTTTCACTAAAAGTTAAAGAAACTCATAACATAATTATCGAATGCCGCGTCGGCTGCTCGTTGGATTTTTTGACATGCACTAAATTTATTAGCAACTTAACCTCAACGATCCTGGACGACGATGAAACGAAAACGTGACATTTCTTGTCATCCTTTTTTTGTTGCTTGCGTTCACGATGAAGCCGTCCTTTTCCCTGACGTAGATTAAACTCCCACTATAGCAAGGAGCCAAGCTAAACACAATTATAATAAATGCATGTTTGTAAACCAAGTAGCGCGACAGCATTCACCAGCAGTGGAGTAGCAGTACGAGAAGTACCGTAGTAACGTGAATTGGTGCCGGCTCATCTTTTGATTTTACGATTAGTGCCAGTAACATCACAGTGGTCGCAATAATATTATTGTTGGAGAAAGTACACAAAACAAGCCTGTTGCGCTCTTCAATTGGTTTAGTAATTATTATTTATAAGTATGGTCAAAATGAACGGGGACAATAGAATAACACTTCGTAAAATTAATCGGGCATGTGTAAAATTCTTCCAAGCGATTGTTGAGTTTGTTGTGAGGTGCATGTTCAAACTTTTGTATGGAAACAATGGTCCCAAGATGCCTCCCATCAAAAATCTCATCCTACTGGAGTCCGCAAGTTCAATTGCATTCAAAATACGGACCAAAAGAGTGAGCAGACATGTAGCTAAACTAAATAACCTTAACTACATTAATTCATACATGTATCATGTTAGTTCCGATTCACAAAAACATTATTAGCTTCCGCAATTGATGATTGTGAATTACGCATCATCATCAATTTTAACTATCGTTCCAACAGTACACCCCATGACCCTAGTTGTATCATAATATATCTTTTGAATAATATTTTAGACCTAATATCCCCAATGGTACTATTTCCTCCTGTTTCCTGTTGATACGATACCTAAAGTTCATGTTTCCTGCATCTCCAATAATTTTCATTTACCAGCTGTTATAAACCCATTTCCGAAAAAATCAAATGTGAGATTATAGGAACATTAAGAACATATGTGTATCCAATGATTACTTAACGACAACTACTTTTGGTAAAGTATCAAAATATTAAAATCATGTCCTTCATTCAGAAATCCATTAATATTCGTTTTCTACTTCACAATGCAATTTTCATTTGACTTCGCTCATAAACTTTGGGTTTTATATCTAACATCCGTTCTATTTTAGAAATTGTATCATATCATAAAAATGCAACTCAAACAATTTTAGCACTTGAGTACCTACCTACATGCTTATTTTCGGCTGATTTTCAGTCATAACAATTTCATACTTCATTATCTAGATATTATTGCGTCCTGTGTTTGACCATTCCCAGAAATCTTAACTAAAAGTTCTTCTATTTCAACACTATAGACCGTAGGCCTGATATGAGACATCTTTCGAAGATAAAAATGTCTGTATTAATTAGGCTCATGTTTACTTTGACCAAAACAAACTTGTTATCATATAGTGGAAGGTCACCCATGATTCATATTTAATTACCTGTCAGATTCTCAAAAAGTAATTAAAATCAGGAGAAGAACAACTGGAGTTGTCCAGGTCGTCCGGACACCCCCTATGATCCAATGGACACCCTCTTCCACGATGTCCACGCAAATGTCTCATTTAGAGAAAATCGGATTATGTTTAAGTTAACACTAACAGTTCGATCACTTAATTCTGCAGATGAGTAGTATTTAATATCAATACAGATAAAAATGTAATGCTTCAACTTGATGGAAACCCCACAGATTTTGAAGATTGTTGCGCCCTTGACTAGAACTGTGCGAATAGGTACGATGAAGGACAAAATGGAAAGTTCAAGGGTACTAAAAATGAATAACTAAGTACCTACCCATACATTAACATCCTAATGAGGAAAATATTAAAAAGCAATTGCCTAATGTCTTTACCGTCTGCATATGTATATTATGCGACCTCAATCACGCATGGGACCAACTTGAAATAAGATTGAATGTATGATCATTCCGTAAATGAAATGATAAAAATAAAAATTCCTGCAAATTCCAGAAATTCTACGCCCAACTCGCTCAAATTTTGAGGCAAATCCATTACATCGGAGAAAAGCAAAAATAGACACACCTAATTCGAGAATAAATAGATTTGAATCCATCTTCGTTCGCGATATCCAAAATAACCGAAAAATCTTATCGAAACCAACAAATTCACTACCCTCCGTTCAGAGAAAAGCATCACATAGATTTAAGCACAATCTGCCTGTTCATCTTCTTCAAAATTTTCTGCATTTTCACCAAGTCTTCGGAATATTCACATCAGAAGTTAATCGTAAACTAATCTGTTAATAAAAATGTAGCGAAGTTAAAAATATCATTCCGACGATTTGTTCCCATGCTGACTCAAATAACATCCATTCCTGTAGATTTATTTAATAGGAATAGTATTCTGACTATCCTAAATCCACGTTGAAATTCAGTAGATACTAGTAATAGGTATGGGTTGGTTGTTTAATTTACTTTGGGTTCATTAAAATGGGTACAATAATTTGAAGAGCATTCACGAGAACTGTTGGCATTGGTAATGGCAATTGAAGAGGAAGAACATTTTGGATGTTGGGCTTTATTTGCTACGTGATTCTACTCAATCAGACACCTTCGAGTTACCTCCTTTACATTCAGGCGATGGAAACACTCGTCTCCTACTAAAATTAGCATTTTGAAGTTGCACTTTGCGCTCCATTCCACTATCTTAAAACTTCAAGAAGTTCATTTTATCCGTCATTACCATAATTTTTCTGGAGTTATATAGATTCACCTCGGTACTTGGAATTAAAATTAGAATTTCACTGAACTTCGTCCACATGAATAATGCAATAACACCAATAACATCCACATAACTGATAGTACACCACAATATATATCAGTACACCCCTAAGCTTACCATTTTGAATTTGGAAATTGCATATTATTTAACATTAGAAATTAATTTAAATATTAGGTAATTGTCGAACTTGTAACCGGTCTTCGTTAAGAATAAGGCACCTTAAGAAAAGAGAGCATCTTCAGATTCTTTTATTAGCTAANCATTTTTTGATCAAATGCAAAATTATATTAAATAGTAAATAATTAATCACAATATAATTTTTGTTGTTTAGAAATTAGATGAAAATTTCCTTAGTAACCCAATTTTTGACACATTCAATACTACACCACAATATATATCAGTACACCCCTAAGCTTACCATTTTGAATTTGGAAATTGCATATTATTTAACATTAGAAATTAATTTAAATATTAGGTAATTGTCGAACTTGTAACCGGTCTTCGTTAAGAATAAGGCACCTTAAGAAAAGAGAGCATCTTCAGATTCTTTTATTAGCTAATTGGTCAAAAAACAGATAATTTACATCTAAGATTTGCAAATGTCAAGAAACCGTATAACAGCACTTTTTACACATAATATAACTACATTGCCAACGAAAAGGTGATAATGGTGGACGACACGTGTGGCATTAAAAAGAATTGGTCGATGTGTCCGCGGATACAAACTCATGGACACTGAAGTTGTCATACTATAGTAGAAGACCTAGTTGTCCCATAGAACAGGGAATAGAATCACTGATTAAAAAAAGGAAGAAGTCATAATAAACTGCCCATTAAGATGCCTACAAAGTATGTGAGAGGGACATACATAAATAATATAATGCCAAATGAGATTAGAAAAATATAAAATAATTTAAAATAACCGAATGTTGTACATTACAGAGCCGATTGGGTTTTGCTAAAAACAAAGCAAAGCAATGATGATAATAATCTCAATCGAATGAATTAAAAATAATGTATAACGAAGGAAAAAAAATATGAATAATCGTTTGTGTTTCATTTGTAGTTGTTTTAACTCCCAAACTAACGATAACTGATAAACATATTGCAAACAATGTCATGACTACACATTTTTGCGTGCACACTTGTCTATTATTGGACAATAGTTCATAAACAAAATAATGCTGAAATCATGAACTACTTTGTTTTCCATATTCATGCACCACCATTAAAATTTTAATTGCACTTTTGTAATCAAAATAAGAACATAATTTTCAAATTTATTGCATCATATAACTGAAATTAATAATAACGATGCAGGTAGGTAGGTATGTATCTACCGAAAATTATCTGAATTTATTAATCTTTGAGTTAATTCCTAAATAAATTTGAATCTAAATGATACTAATTTACATTAAAATGCACTAAAAGATCAAAAATAACCGGAAGGTATGAGACTTTCGTAAGAAAATGGTCCCTGAGGTTTTCTAGTTTATTTCTTGTCGCTGATTGCCCACAAAAAGTTGTGTATTTTTCGTATAAATGTCCCTTTTTATCCAGGTTACAAGTGTATACGTGGTGAAGTCGTTTATAGAAAGAATAGAAGAAATAAACCCGTTATTAAATTGTGTTGTGGCGAACAGATTTAATGAAGCCCTAAAAGAAGCGGAAGCTGTGGATGAACTCATCAAGAGTAACACGCTTTCAGAAGAAGACCTAGCTGCAAATAAACCATTTTTAGGGGTTCCCTTCACCACAAAAGACTGCATAGCCGTAAAAGGTAAGAAACAAAACATTTTATTAACACCTGATTGCGTTAAACAGTACTCGAATAAAAACTGCAGGTATGTTGGCGATGATAACAGACTTAATTAAGTTCCTTATGAAAGATAAACCCCCAAACAGTTTCGATCTTTTATCAGATTAACCAATACCATTCCAAAATTGCCTGGTCTTCTTTCA
This sequence comes from Agrilus planipennis, assembly GCF_000699045.2. Classification (NCBI taxonomy): domain Eukaryota; kingdom Metazoa; phylum Arthropoda; class Insecta; order Coleoptera; family Buprestidae; genus Agrilus; species Agrilus planipennis. Next base: position 1,649,679 of record NW_020442468.1, read on the forward strand.
GTACCTTCTTGGTTTTCCCTGGGACAAATGCACCTACAGAACGACTACAAACATCTTCACTAAAAGTCGATACCGTTACCAAAACCCACTTTTAGTTACAATTGTCACTCAAGTGCGAGGAATATGATTTCAAAAATTAATGACTTCCCTAAACTTTGTTTATTTGTTTTTCTAATTTATATTTACTCATGATACATCCCTAATCCTTCACATCCTTTGACTATCCACAAGGATGTCCGACATTGCTTTTCATAAAGTTGACCATCTTAATTTATAGTGAGTACCATTTAAAGGTCCCATATATATACGCATCTCGAATTTCTGTGATCTGTTGAAATATAAATTATAGATCTAAGCAGTGGGGGCTGCAGCTTCCACCATAAGCTCATACATTATTCCTGAAGGATCACTTATTCATTATCGTGCCTCTAAAAGTCTAAAATGTTAATTTTTCTCTGGAATCGCAATTCAAACACCCCTTATACAAAAAAAGATTAAAAAAATCCATGTACTACAATTTAAACATGCACATTAATAATCGTTTTAATCATGCTTCAAACTACGACGAATTATTTTTTAATGATCTTCATTGTTTAATCGTACATATAGAATGAAGTAGGTTTTTATTAAATACATGCATATAGGTGTTTTTATATCAAACAAGAATGCAGCAGGTAGTAGGTTTGCTGTAATAGTAATCTAAATTTAATTTAAACTTTCTCGCTATTATAGAAGCTATAAACTGCAATTTGCATTGAAATTAGAATTACTTTCCTCGGAGAATTACCAAGCACCTACCTAATCAATTGGCGCACCAATATATGAATCATTCAATACGTAATTGGTATTGGTCTATTGGTAATATACACAATACACAATTAGTGATTGCAATTATCTAGTATTCACTCAATGTACTGCTGTCTTGATCCATGTACATATTTTCAAAAATTTCTGTACCTCCAGTGACTATTACAACTATTATAACATTGATGTCATTTCTGAAATGCTTTGCAGTTTGCACTACGTACACAAACATATTCTAGCAGCTTATCACCAACGTAATCTTATAAAAATAAGCACCTACAAGATAATCTTTTGTAAGCACCGCAATATTTATTTATTTATTTCTCTGTTTTTACATGGGTAGCAGACATGCTACATAAAATATAAAAATACGAAAATAGATATAACAATCATAAGAATATCTATTCGACAAATGCTGATTATTATGGAGTGAAGAACAATAGATGCCAAATCAATCAATTGCAAAGATTCCAAAAATTGTAAAACTTTTAGAGTTTGTATTTTACCTTTTTTTATGGGGAGAAACCCGCCCCAAAACACTTGCAAGCATGAGACCCTAAATATCTAAATTTTCTTAAAGTTTGCATTATATACGTCTAGCAGGGTTTCTTAAGGTAACATGTGCTTTAAGGAAGACGTGTTTTTGAAAAACAAAGACTTAAATCATACAAAGAATATATTGGATGCTTTTGAACCTATTCACTAAAAATAATATTTATTTAGAGTTGAATAAATTAGGGACTACACTCTTGATTTCCTCCTCCATTTATTCAATCAATGTAAACGTGTGTCGTTACAGTAAATAATATGTTGATTTACTCATCTATGCGTTCATAACAGCTTTAATAAACCCAGCAGCAGTCCAAGGTTTTTCTCTTGCATACATTTTATTGTTCCATGTATGTGTCATACATGTATAGAGGTTCTACAAATAATATACGCGTAATGTTTTATAACATCATTCATACTAATAATTGTAGAAAACTGTACTATGAACCTATAATATTCTAACCGTTTTCATTCTTCTATATGTATAAATAGACGCTAGAAATTGTTCCGTTTTTTTTTTTGAAAAGAAATTCGTTCCATCTTGAAAGAAACCCGAGTGGGACTTTTGAAAAATTCTGTATTTAATCCCTATAAATTTCTAAAAATCAAAGGGTCGAATTGAAGAGTTAACAATAAACTATTAGGGCGTGTCTGTCCTTCGTTGTCATTTCACTTTAATATTTTAACAGAAGGGAACCAATTCATTTGCTTATGGACAGCGTGAAGATTCCCATGGATCAAGCATTTATATGTTTATGAGATTCGTTTTCATCTCATCGCATTAAAATTTTTTTGACCTGCCATTATGATTCTTGAGTTAAGAAACTGTTTAATTTCATTATAATTATCGTATTGTTGTATTAGATAATTTCATGCCTGCTTCAAAAATAACATTTTATTACGATAAAATCAAAACTCAACTAAACAAAACACTAAAAAGATCTAAAACCTACATCCTCAGTTAGAGACTCTCATCGGTCTGAATACAACACCTTGAGTGTTACAGTTTTTATCTTGTTTATAAATGAATAACAAAATATAAAATATAAAACATTCTGGTATCTTTATTTTCTTTTGTCGTTGTTCTGGATTCGTGAAGCAAATCAGTGTTATGTAACGTTGACCTTTTTTTCGTAGTGAAATTATTAATATATCAAGCACATAAAGCAGACCAAAGAATACAAATTCCATTCAATTAAACTTAATTAAGCCATTTTACATCGCTTCGTCGATTTGGTTCTCTATTAAACTTTTTAATTTCCCCGTTTCCTTTTTCTATAAATAGGCATGATACATACAGCTGGTTTGTACAAAAGGAAAGACGTTATTGCTGAAGAAGATGCACACGTGATAGCAGCTCTAAAAAATGCTGGCGCTATACTCATTGGACTCACCAACATTTCTGAACTTTGTATGTGGTAAGAACTGACGTTGGATGTTTTAAACACAAAAAAATCATGATTTGTTTATTAAAAAATACATCGACATATTTCAAAAAAAAAAGATGTCCTTGATATTACAGTTTGTTTGTTGCAATAAAACAACGTAATCAATGTAAACAGTTTTCTTGTCAATAATCAATCAAACTCCAATCGTTTTAAGAAATATACCTACTAACTACAGTAACTACAATTGTTTCGCTAAAATATTAGAAGGAGCTAATGTTTCTGTCTTTTTATTATTTCTCACTTATATAATACAGAACAAGGCAAAAACAAACAACACGTAGAGATACCGTACTTATGCACTGTTAATTTACCTACAGACCACACGAACACGTAAATTTTGATATTGAACTACCTCCTTATATTAGGTGGGAGAGTGCCAATACCCTTCATGGTCGAACAAACAACCCCTACGACATTAATCGTATCGTGGGTGGTTCGTCAGGTGGTGAGGGATGCATTCAGGCTGCAGCTGGTTCCGCTTTTGGAATTGGCTCAGACATAGGTGGTTCTGTAAGGATGCCAGCCTTCTTCAACGGAACGTTTGGTCATAAAGCGTCTCCTAACATTATACCTTTATCTGGACAGTATCCATCTCCCGCCACAGAGAAACAGAAGTATATGCTTAGCATAGGACCAATTGTTCGACATGCTGAAGATCTCCTACCCCTCTTCAAATTAATTGTTCTGAAAGATGTTATGCCCCTTCTAAGATTAGACGAAAAGGTCGACATCAAAGGCATCAGGTTCCATTATCAAGAGAACGACAGTGGATCCAAACTTGTGTCTCCGGTTCATAAGGATATAAGGGAGCTATTTAGAAAGATTAGTGGATATTTAGAAAAAGCCCATAACATTAAGGCACAACGTGTTAATCTCCAGCGGTTTAGGATGAGCACCGCCATGTGGATGCTGGGGATGAAGTCCCCAAATGGTCCCACGTTCGATCAGCAATTATCCAACTTGGAAGGATCGATTAACGTTTGGTGGGAGTTATTCAAATGGTGTTTTAGATGTTCAAATCACACCTTTATAGGTAAATGTCATTTTTACATCAAGCCAAATAGCAAAGTATACTTTTTACATCACGCCTCAGTCTACACATTATTATTAAGTTTATTTTATTTTTGTTAAACCCATTTACCTAAAGATTGATTCAATTGGGATCTTATGATATGGTCTGTCATAACATAAATCAGTCCCTTGCTAATATAAAATATAACACCCCTGCTCGCTGCAAATGTTGCAGCCAAATTTCGGTGCATGGTGAACCAATTGTAAAGTAATAATTAGGGGATAACCCCACCAAAAAGTGCAACGCAGGTCTTGTAAGTTTAAAAATAAAAGTTACCTTTTTCATTTTAAGGGTTGGCGACAGCTCTATTGGAGAAAAAAGAAGCCAGCGAAAACGATTCTAAGTCGGAGTACATCCAGAAAGAAACGAACATCTTGAGACGTGAAATAATTGATCTATTGGGAGATGATGGAGTTCTGTTGTACCCAACTCATCCAACCCCTGCGCCGTACCACAACGAGCCCATCTTTAAAGCTTTCAATTTTAGTTACACGGGTGTAATTAACGTCTTGGGATTCCCCGCAACCAACATCCCAATGGGATTAAGTTCTGAAGGTGTTCCTATCGGTATCCAGGTCATTGCTAATGACAAAAACGACCGATTATGCCTGGCTGTCGCCAAAGAATTTGAAAAGGCGTTCGGGGGATGGATAACCCCTGAAATACAAGCGTAATGTATTTATTTCACCTTATTTATTTTGTAAATAATTATAATATTTTATAACTTGTGAGGGTTATTTTTTTAATTCTCTGGTGGCTTTGAAGAATGAATAAATTTATAGATATTTCTATCCAAAGGGAGTAGTGAAAAATAGAAAAAGATACCCCTGTCTGTTCGATAATAAAAAGGCTTGTTGAACAAAATTTTTCCTATTTTCTTTATTTATTGTAATTTAATAAATACTATATATAAACCACAAAATTAAGGAATGGCAACATTTATAATTTTATTATCTCAAGACTTTTCCTCCTTACTTCGAAATAAAACTAGTATAAGTTAAAATATCTACAAAAAATATATTTATATAATTCGAATAAGTTTCGAAAATAAGTGTATATTTTTTACTTTACCTATACAGGGATCGTGGGTGATAAATATTGGGATAGCAGAATTCTTTTTATATGTGCTTTTTACAAATCGGTACCATTATTGGGTAACAACGGTCTAGTCGTATGTACTACTTTAACTAAGTATACTACCTTTTGTGATTGAGAAACGAAAAACCTTCACGGAATTGTACCTAATTAATGTGCATTCACAAACAATAAGCATTTATTTCTATAAATAATAACTAAAAGAAAAATAATTGCAAAAAACAAATAATTTTTTAATTGTTTACATTTTAGATAGCTTAATACATATTTTTTAAATGTTTATTACTATAGCAACGTCATCTATTCATTAGATACCTACCTTTTTTGGATAATATTTTACAATTTTATGTTTTGAACAAAGCAATATTATTTATATTTGATATCCATATAAATAATGGATCATTATTCTAAAAACTTGTAATTTTTAGTTTTCTAAACAGTCAATTTTTATAAACCTCTAGAATAATTACTGCTGTACCATCTACCTAGAGTATTTTTGGTGTTATAAAAATTTTAATATTATTGTACCTGAATTCTATACATTGATCTGGTTTAACTCAAATAAATAAAAATTAAAAGAATAAACCAAATAAACAATATACAAAAGTCGTCAAGTAATGCTCATTGTACGTTAGTTATTTAAATTCTGTTGTTAAAAAGATATTACTAATGATTGTATTTATAGATGTGCAATAATTTTTCAATTGAAAATATTTAAAATAAAATACCGATTCGTATTAGATGAATGTTGAGTGTTGAATTGTGAAAATCGTTTCTTGTTTTCGTTTCAAATTGTTCTCTCTCATAATTTTTTCATCATCAATAATTGATTTCCTATAAACTATACGAAAGATATATCTGTACCTATCTTCTCAGGGTTAAATAAAATAAATAATGAAACCTTGGTACTAATACCTATAATACAATATACATTATCAAAACAATTAATGGACTACCCAAACAATATTTAAAAAATGTAATGTATTGATAAAAATGTGCCTAATGTTTCTATTTGTAAAATAAAGTCGTTTGTTAAAAAATGAAGTTGTACTTTTTGCTTTGTTTGTAAGTGTTTATATTACTGTATAAATTGTCAACTATTCATTTATTTATATGATTAAAATTGATTAATTCTTTAAATAGCTTCAATCAAGACTGATAACAACTTGGGAGAAAACAAAAGTACCTACTTACAAAAATTTTAAAATGAAAAAAGCATTTTCTTTTCAGAAATAGGTAGAATAAGAAATTAAATTAAGAAACGGAGGACAAGTTTATTTAAATAAAAGCATTTCTGTATTACTTTAAACAAAAGGAAGTATTAAAAAAAAAACGTAAATTTTAGTTAAAGGAAAACAAAAAAAGATGAGTAAATTTTTGGAAAAAAATGAGTAGTATTAGCAGAGGTTACTTACTTCTTAGGTCCAAGCGGTGTCATTTTTAGTCACAGTCACTATTAACTATCATTTGGTTAAAATCGAGTAATTTATTATGTACTTTTTTACACATGCACTAAATATCCAAAAGCTACCCTTACCTTTACACGTTAATTTCACACTAAACCCAGTATAATTTTACAGAAAAATGACACTGACAAATGCAGAAATATAAAATCTGCGCTTAATTAATGTTAATAATTAAAAGAGATGAGAAATTTGTGTAAAATTTTATTTATACCAAATAAATTAACTAAGTTATTAGTCGATTGGAACGAGCCAAGATATACAACAGCTTTCACGTTTGCAGCGTGTAAAAAAATTACAGACAAGAAAACAGAACACTTTTTTCTTTAAGATCTAAATACAGAGCCAATACAATATCTTTTACCTCTAACTACATTTCACTTTACAGTTTATGTGTGTTGTTCTTCTTGTTATTGTGTAAATAGTACAATGTTTGTGAAATTTTAAAAAACCATCATCACACCCACATAATTGATCATTTGGATTTTGTTTCCACATTCTGTTGTAATCGATATAAGTTCTGGAATCTTTTTATTTACAATCATACATGAGGCTATTGAAAGAGGACAAGTCGTGTTTGGTTTTTTTGGAAATATATTCCCTAACTAATACTGACCTAGCAATTTCTTTAATGCAGCATAGATGCTAACTCTATTTATTAGCTAATGGAAATACATAGTTAACTTTTAAAGATTTAAATGTGCATGTATATAAATGGATGAACAAGGAATGACTAGATTACTGGAGGTCACAGGGCTATAAATATGAAGTGAATTGCTCCCACACGGTATCTCCTGCAGGATAAATAGACACTAGTAGTAAGTTTCCAAGAAAAAAATATAAAAAAACTCCAGACCTATTGCAACGATTTTGACAAAAAGAAGAAAAAACTTTTTAGTTAAGTATTTTCATAATTTTATACTAATACGTATCTTAATTTAAAAGAGATGTTTATACCATCAAAGACATGTTTATCAAAATTTTCTATTTTTCATTTTTTTTGCATCAATTAACACGATTTTAAGCTTTCAATACACTGTTTGAATCAATTTATCCTACAATTACGAATGAGATACCACTATGATTATTGCCCTGTGGCTCCAAAAAACAAAATTAATTGGAAAAATATCGTTTGCATACTGTAATAATTTCTTCTATTGAACATTTTTTGATCAAATGCAAAATTATATTAAATAGTAAATAATTAATCACAATATAATTTTTGTTGTTTAGAAATTAGATGAAAATTTCCTTAGTGTCCCAATTTTTGTCACATTCAAGACAATTATTGCACAAAATTAACATTTATAAAGGATTAAAAAAGAAAAAAATTCCAGAACCAAACATTCGCCCTTTCCAAGAAGCTTTATACTTCTACTTACAAAATTAGAAAAAAAAGAACAAAAATAATAACTAGAAAAAGAATGAACATAAAGAGCGACAACGAGCGCACGAAAACTGCATCATGATCATGATCTTTCTGATTTTTACTATTGTTATATGTACTGTTTTTAATTGCTTCCCGTAACGCTTTTTTAATTATGTATTGTAATATTGTAGGTAGATATATATTTTTTTTTTGACCAGTTTTCCAATGCAACAAACGACAACGTCATTATTATTTAATTTAATAACTGGTTGTGATTGATACGATGGGAGAAGGAAATGCGTCAAAAGTGAATTTTATTCCTTCACTACAACAGATGTTATAAACATTTATGCATGTATGTATGTATAGTATGTAAATGTGTGTATGTATGAAACCTAAGCATATTATGACAATATCGATAAACATGGTTCTTATAGGAAATAGTCGGGGGTACGGCGGGTCACGTGGGGCTCGCCACGTCTCGGTGCTGGATCGAACTGTAAACTAGAATTAAAAAAACACTTAATATATCATTTAATGCACATACTAGTAAAAAGAAAAATATAAGAAATGACTCCCCCCACTCCATTAGCAAAACAGGTACCAAAGACAGTACTCTCTATCCTACCCTTACTATTTTTAATGTATAGGTACCCACTTTTACACAAAAACAAAGTTAGTAACAAAAACAATTAAAGTTATACTTACAACGAATACTTTAGCGCATCGTCTAATTCCATAATGGCAGCCTGGTTACCACAACGATAACAATAATTCGGCGCGCTGAAGATGGTTACAACGTTTCGGTCGTGACACCAATTGTAACCCTCCATGACGAGCTGGTGGGCTCTCGAAACTAATGTGAGTCCATTAGAGTGGTTGAAAGTTTCGGAAATGTCTTGGCCAAATGTGTAACCGGCCCCTCTGGGGGAAATACCCCACCCCCCACGGTCATCAGGATCTGACCACAACAAATCGCACATGGGACCTTCATGTGGAACCTATAACAAAAATTACACAATAATTTATTATCAAATCAAATTATTTAAACAAAATGAACTATCCAAAAAATTCCTTTCATTCTTTAACCATTTAATATAATGTTACTAAAATATCAAAGAATAAAAGGTAATTCTGCAGAAGTAGGTTTTTCTTCATTTCTTGTTATTTTACCGAATAGGCTTATGATAAAAAAATAAAACAATAATTTATAATTAAATTAAATAAGTATAAAAATTAATTTTANTCTGTTTTATTTTTTCAAAAATTATATTTCTTTTTTACAGAAGAAATACTGTACTTTGACGAATTTAAAAAAGTTATATAATTAACTTGGCACCAAAAAACTGACAAATTGTAGATGATATTTTTACGTAGGTTTTAGAAACAAAAAGTTTATACCTATTTATATTCAATTGGAAACATCAAGTTGGTTTCTAAACACCTCTACATTTACGATTCGATAATTTAATTTATTCAAAATTAATGACAGTAAATCGTCACACTAATTGTCTTAATAAACGACGTGTTTCATATAGAAAGAAAAACACTAATTATATCAATGTTGAAATAAAAATCGTACTTTTACTAATTTACTGTCAAGAATAAAAATATTTTCCTGCATTACACTACAAATAAAAAATGCTCCTATCAAAAAATACATCCACTGGGTGTACTTGTGATATACTGCAATGAAAAAAGCTAACACATAAATATGCAAATGACTGCAGAGACTACAACTTTAATAATTACTATGCTGATTTAAAAATAACTCGAGAAAGAGTGGTTGGTATAAGGTGATAAGAAATGATGAATATGCATTTGGATAAAAAAATAATCAATACCTTTCCCTTTTTTAGAATAAAATATAGAATACAAAAATTAAAATATTCAAACGCAAATTCTATGTCTTTTTAAACTGCCATAGACGATAACTATTTAATAATTTGAATACTAATAATAACTAATTATCAACAGAGTTAATTTTGTACAACCTAATTCACTTTAACCAATTATGGTTCAACAGTCTGTATACTGCTATTAAATTAAATTGAAAAATATAAAAGGAGGAACTGAAAGTTATTATTGTGACATCATACAATTTTGTGAATTTGATTGTACCTATTATTTTAGATAATTAACATCCAAAAAACTGGTAAGCTTTACAAACTATCGTAAAACTGTAATCAAACAAAAAAAATATTCATACCTCTTGGAGACGATCCAAAGCTCTGATGTGATCCAGTGTATCAATACTAGGACTGAGACCACCATGTAAACAGAATATTTGCCCATCAACAAGTGCAGTAAGTGGTAAATAATCAAACAAGTCTGTGAAGAATTTCCATACATTTGCATTACCATACTTCCTCAGACACTCATCATAGAACCCATAAACTTGAGTAATTTGTCTTGATTCGTGGTTACCTCTCAATATTGTAATTCTTTCTTTGTATCTAACTTTTAGGGCTACTAGAAGGGTGACTGTTTCTACAGAATAATATCCACGATCAACATAGTCTCCCATAAATAGATAGTTTGTGTCAGGACTTCTGCCTCCTATCCTAAATAACTCCATAAGATCATGGAATTGACCATGGACATCTCCACATACCGTTACAGGACATTTCACTTCTTGTACATTTGATTCTCTAGCTAATATTTCTTTTGCCTGTATGAAAATAAAACTTATTTAGGAGTCATCTATAAATATATACTGCATCTATTTTATGACACTGAGTAGACAAAACTTTTTTGGAAATATGTAAATTTATATTGGTAACAGACAATCAAAGGTTAAATAGGCAGGCATTTGTATCATAAAACAATTATAGTGTAAGTAAAATATAGATGTGTTTGATCTGTCGAACACATACATAAAAGGTATTTATAACTTAATAACAGTTTCATTTAATTATTCTCCTCCATAGTAATCCAAACTATTTATAAGTAATTGGTGTATAGCCTAAACTAGAGGAAACTATGACACTGTTTAAATTTAGTAATCCTCCAAAAAATCCTGGTAATTGAAATTACCGGGTATAATCTATAAAGCGAAAACTTCACAGCAATAAATTGACAATAAAAATACCTTATCACACAAAGTTTTGACTTGATTTTCTGTTAATTGTTTGCATTCATTAAGTTGCTCGATCCACTGGTCCAGTTCTTTACATGCAGCTTTATCGTCCATCTTGAGGACCTATTTGTAATAAGAAGCACAAATAAATAATCGTAGCACTTTACTGTTACTATAAGAATGACTAATTTCCTTTAACTGTTAACTGCTTTTATAAATGCGCTTATCTGCACTGCATAGTTATACACAGCTACACAACATTAACGGAGAAAATGGCCGGATAACATCGTTGTGACGTCAGAGACCACTCATCGCTTTCTGCGCACCCTAGGGTGTATGCTCTCAAACCAAAAACCTGTTAGAACGCCGCTAAATTTAAATGATGTAGTTCATACAATTCCTTTCACTTTCGTTTTAAAATTTCTTTATTTTTAGAATATATTGTTTTGTTGAAATTAATATCTCTTTTAAAACTTCAAACTATTAACTTGTTAGGGACTGAAAAGGATTCATACTAATTTACCATATAGGTAGCGTAGGTATTGTAATGGTTTAAAGTTTAAAGGGCCCATGAGAAAAGTCCCTTTAATTTTTAAATGGGCTCTTTTTCACAAATAATGACTTTAGAAGCTTACCGTGTTGGGGCTCTGTTTACCAGGGGATTTTTGTAAAAATCCGCGGGTAGAAGCAACTTTCATCTTCACCATATAGAATATTATTTAAAAACTTTTAGAGAAAATTAATTGTATTTAGTGTTTCAGAAATTCTACGTGAAAAATAAATGACATGTTCCTTTCTAGACATCCTTTGATCATCAGTTTTATAAATATTATATATAAAAAAAATTATGAAAATATCAAAGAATAAAAGGTAATTCTGCAG
>NW_020442468.1:1665819-1668431 GCF_000699045.2 Agrilus planipennis
GTACGTACGTACGTACGTACGTACGTATGTACGTACGTTCGTATGTCAGCATTTTTTTCGTTTTCGATATCTCAAGAACGGATTGAGATATCGCCCTCAACCAAAATTTTTTCGAAAGATATTATCATAATGAAGATCTGAAAGAAATTTGAACGAAATCGGTCAAGCCGTTTTTTTTTTATAAAAAAAAAAACGAATTAATTACAAACAATTTAATTAAAATACGTTCTAATCTAATCACAACAATGAAGTTACGGAATCAATAATAACGAAATATCATTATTCAAGACAGGGAATAACATATTATAATAACATATTATAATAAAAATTTGTTTATAACAAAATGAATTGTTATAAACAATCGATAAACAATAAAAAATAGTATTTACCAATTGACTGATGCAAGTACTCTATCAATTCGGTTTTCTCAGACGAAATACTGTTTCTTATGGGTTTATAAAATGACGAACTCTCAAACATTGTTTGTTATTTATTATTGTGCCGCGTTTTTTTCAAACTTTAGAAACGAATGTACTTTACAATAACTGTATTATCTAATGGGAAGTTAGTCGTATTAGCACCGACCAAAATGTGCTCAGACCAATTTTTTAATACTTGTAATGATCCTGAAATAATGGTGGGATACTTACGTATAAAAAAACCAATCATATAAATTATTTATTCCAGATAAACAAACAAATGCAGATAAAATAAAAGGTTAGACGCTGATTAAGATATTTTATTATTACGTACTGAACTATTAAGTATCGCAATAATTCATTATTCTCTACAGAAAGAAGTGGCTTGAAACGAGTATTGTAAACAAAAACAACGATATCCATCATTGGTAATTAATTAAAACAAAAAACATTTAGTATAAAAATACTCTTTGAGAAACAACAAAGAAAAATCGTAAAAAGATATCTATTCATATAAAAGTAAGGCGACCAGTTTTGGTATTACTATTATGTATAAATTGCTTCGTTTTTACTTATTTCGGTTCCAAACGTTATCGCTGTTGTTAGCGGGACTTTCCAGAAGTGGAAAGTGGTTTTCCAACGTATGATTTGCCAAATGTTGGCGTAATTCATTGGCCAACACAACCTGTTGACAGTTTGCGCAAACATCTAATCCGGAAGTAGATCCATTTCGCGCATGTTCCTTATACAGTTCCTGTTGTTTGTCAATGTCAGGTAATAAGGCTAAAAGTTCTGGGAAAATCTCCTTGAAATCGTTGCCCATCATTTTTTGGCAGTGCTCATAATAGTTGGAGGCTGAAATGGATCCACTTCGAAACAATTCAGACAATATTTTGAACTGCTGAATAGTGTCATTGTCTTTTAGGGTGTACATGAATTTTTCGAAAAGAACACGATTCCGAAACTGGAAATCAGGGGGCGGCAAGAACACTTTATTAGAAGGAAGGATAGGATAGGATTGGCCAGAGCTGTTTGTAAATGTTAAATCGTTTGGTGTTGGAGAACTTGACATACTCTCGTATAATGATATACTGTTCATGAGGGAGTCAAAGTTACTAAAACCTGGCGGAGGTTTAACTTTAAAGCCCGGGGGAGGTTTAGGTTTACCAAGAACTGGAAAGTTGTCTTCAGCATCGTTGTTTTCTAAACTGTCTATTTTTAGTTCAGATCGCTTTTTAACGATTCCATTTTTTGTCAAGACTTCTTGTTTTGTTGTAGTTGATTCTTCGATGTCTTTCTTAGTTTCGACCTTATTTATTCTATTATTGCTTTTAGAATCCTGAGTTGTGTTAGTGCAATTATCATTAGGCATGCTGAAATTAAGAGTAATAATTAATTCTCTTAATTTACCTACAGGTTAATTTTAAAAAAAGAAAAAGATAAAAAATTGAAAGAAAACATGAAACAGAATTCAAAGTTTCTATAATATAAAAGTAAATCTTACCCTTTCTTATCATTATCAGTGTTTATTTCATCTACTACTTTTCCTTTCTTTTTTTTATTTTTATTTTTCGAATCGTCAATACTATTACCATTAGCGAATTGATTATCATTTTTATCGTCTCTACTTTTACTATTTATGTTAGAACTTTTAAGGATTATGCTTTTTGAACTGCTACTTCTCCCATTATTTTTATTAGAACTTTTATTTCCACTCTTTTTCTCACTTTTTTGTTGTTTCATTTCACTTTCAGGTACTTCATTACTCCCATCTCCTTCAGTACTACTATTTTTATTATTAGTTTTATTGCTTTTTACTTGATTATTATAATTATTCAAATTCACCCAAGTATTTGATATTGGCATAGTAACGCTGGCGGTTTTTCTGCCCTTGTCTGATTTATTTAAAATAGGGAAGTCATTAAGGCTGTTTGGAGGTAGAGTAGGTGCAGGAGCAACTTTAGATGCTTTCGCTTCTTGTTGTTTCTTCGGTTTCTGAGAAACCCATAGTGGCACAGGTACGGAAGCTTTACTTAGAGCAGGAAAATCATTGGACGAGGTTTTCGAACTAACTGAAATACTGCTAGTTGGTGTTTGACTGATACGAGTTGTTATCACCCCGTTTGCTTTATGATTTACATGAATAGAAACATTTGAGGTTTTTGCACTTTGAGGTCTATCTTGATTACTACT
>NW_020442468.1:1671406-1686079 GCF_000699045.2 Agrilus planipennis
ACGCTAGATTATCTTCTAATTTTTAGTTCATTTACCGTTTAAAATTTGTCAGCATCTTATTTTAACGTATGTCTACTGAATTGTTGGGGTTTCAAATAAACAAACTTCAAACAGCTGATACAATTTTTATTTTTTAATTCGACAGAAGTTGTTTGCAAGGTCGTTTGCTTTCAAATTACAAAAATTTAACGTTTAACATTAGATCATCTAATTTTTCGTGGGTGTGAAGCTTGTGTACGGTTAAAAACAAATAAAGTAAAAATTTGATACTTGTACTTTATACAATGTATAAATATACAGGGTGTACAATTAAAGAATCTGCTAAATACCAATTATTTGTAAGCTAAAATTTAAATATTGTCTTAAACTTTTATTCTATACTTAATACATTATCTTATTATTAGCACTTTTGATAAATATATGGGTATATAGCATTAGAAGGAATTGTTTAATAAATTTTTTAAAAGTTGGATTGTTTTTATAGGTATTATAATATTAAAAGGGGTTGTTTGATATTAAAATAATTATATTGAAGTATATTTGTATCAGATATATTTATTTCAGAATTTATTCGCTCATTTAATAAAAATAATGATGTGATAACGATAGTTATTAACCGTTAATAAAAGATATAATTAAATCTTCTGTTGTCTAATTAGTCCAAACAAAAGACGTTACTGTTTGTTCCACTTTGATGTATCGTTTTGAATAAAACATTTGATGTAAGGCTCTGCATGAATCAGAATATACAGGGTGGATCATTGTATTCAATTACTAATGAAGTCTAAAATTACTAACTTTTTCTTGGGACATGTTCTTGTGATCCATGCAGTTCTTCTCTTAAACGTTTCGCCTCCCAAACTAATCGTAAGTCACCACTGAAGATGACGTTACCGAAGGGGAGCCAAACGTTTGGAAGAGAAGAATTCCATGGATGACAGCAGAATAGCTAGGAAAGTAGTTTACAACTCACTCACGCCGTTTTTCAAAGCCGTAGATACACAGTAAACTCAAATAAATTATTTTTGTTGCAAATTTAAACAAATTTGGGGTTTTGACTCATTTCTTCCATTATAGATCGCTAGCGGTTGGAAGTAAGTCAGGTTACAGGCTTTATTCTTTGAGCGGAGTTAATTCGCTCGAACAGATTTATAGCAATGGAACCAAAGACACTTATTTGGTGGAGCGGCTGTTTGGAAGCAGCCTCGTCGCAGTGGTGTCTCTTGCCACGCCCCGCAAACTCAAAGTGTGCCACTTTAAAAAGGGCACAGAAATATGTAATTATTCATACTCTAATACCATCCTAGCTGTTAAATTAAACAGGTACGCAAGATGCAAAGTAGAATTTCCAATTATTCCAAAATGAAATCAAATTTCCAGAGCTCGGCTGGTAGTTTGTTTAGAGGAAAGCTTGCACATTCACAATATAAGGGACATGAAAGTGTTGCACACAATTCGAGAAACTCCTCCAAATCCCCAAGGTCTCTGTGCACTCAGTATAAACGATGACAATTGTTATTTGGCATATCCTGGCTCGTCTACTATAGGGGAAGTCCAAATATTTGATGTAATTAATTTGGTAAGTATACTAGATGGCATGCCAAACGTGTACAGGATGAGCAAACAGATTGTTTTATGCCTTATGACCCGTTTTTCTGTAGAATGCGAAGACAATGATTCCGGCGCATGACAGTCCCTTGGCTGCAATCGCATTCAGTCCCAATGGGACACGTATAGCGACTGCATCCGAAAAGGGGACAGTCATAAGGGTGTTCTCGGTGACCGATGGTACCAAGTTATTCGAGTTCCGCCGAGGAATGAAACGTTGCGTTGCCATATCATGTCTTGCATTTAGTATGTGCTCTCAATATCTGGCGTGCAGCAGCAACACTGAGACCGTGCACGTATTTAAGCTTGAAGAACCCAGTAGCAGGTAAGACACTTGGGGACCTACATTAATTGTACAAATTACAAACTGCGTCATTCACAAGACATGTTATTACACCATTTCCCATTTACACTCTTAGGGGAATTTTGAAAATCATTCCAAAAATACCACTTACAGTTAATTTTTGTAGTGAAGTGGTAAAATACATTTGGAAATAGTTGAATGTGTTTAGATATTTTCATATTTTCAGCCCTCGTCGTAGTGTGGAGGAAAGCAGCTGGATGGGCTATCTAACAAATTATCTACCTTCACAGGTTACTGACGTGTTTAATCAGGGTAGGGCTTTTGCTACTGCCCACCTACCGTTTTCTGACGTCAGAAACACCATAGCTATCACAACGTGAGTACTTAATTTATCATTCTTTTATTAATATGAAATATTCTCAATTTTTACCCACTACACACTACCTCAAATTAATGAGGAAAAATTGTTGCTGTTGTCACACCCCCGCCGGGAATCGAACCCGGGCTCTTCTCTCGTAGCTTATTGGTCAGAGCATGGGCGCGTAAAGCCAAAGAGCCCTGGTTCGATTCCCGGCGGGGGTGTGACAACAGCAACAATGTTTCCTCATTAATTTGAGGTAGTGTGTAGTGGGTAAAAATTGAGAATATTTCATATTATAACTAACTCACTTCGGGAAGATTTCTACTTTGTATGTATATTTACATTCTTTTATTGTTTCTCTTTTTCACATCATTGCAACTTTTTTTATACAGAATTCAAAATCAGTTACGTTTATTGGTGGCGTCAGAAGATGGATTTTTGTATGTGTACAACATTGACGAGAAGGAAGGGGGAGATCTGACTTTGCTCATACAGCATAGGTTGGATGGTAGGAGCGAGGATAGTCAGAGGGGTCGTTCCCAGGTAGACGGGGGAGGACTGGGATCTGGTCGTTCTGAACCTCAGCCTATTGACAATCCTGACGGAGGTAAAGACTGACAGACATTACAAACGGTATAAATAATAATGGAAAAGTTAATGGCAATTGATATTAATTAATTTTATTACTATAATTGTTTTTAATGCAAATGCATTTTATTTTCCTTTTTAGTCAAAGGCAAGTTTTTTTTAGAGTTTTAAGGGAACAATTTTGATGTTTCAGTTAATTTATATTCCGTTACTTTTTTTATTTTTTTTCAGGTAAAGGTGAATTAATTTTAAATTAAAGAAAGGTGTCTTCTTTTTCTTTGATTTAAAAGTTTCTTGCTATTTTTATTAATTTTAAAGAGAGAAAAACTTGCCTTAAGCGATGCATTATCGTATCCTGTAAGCTTATTGTGTTGTATCAAGAAAATTGAAGGATTTATAAATTTGACAAACAAATTTTCATCTTAACAGTGGAAAATTTGTTTTACAAACTTATAATAACTACACTACTACATTTTTGACGTCAGTTTATATAATATTTAATTCAGTTACACAAACATATCAATCAATGTTGTATTTGACTTTTGATTTGAGGTCTTGCAACAAAAATTTGGCATAATAAAGGAGATGATTATATTAATGGTCTTCTGCTTAAATATGCCAAACATTACCTTTATCCCTTATTTTTGAATTTCCACGGTTTCCAATTTTGATTTTTTTTTCTATCCCAAATTTTATCATTAACTTTTGCGTATTCGAATTAATTTTTTTACGTTTACATAAGTATGAAATTGATAAATTTCGTTATTATCATTTTGGCTATAAAACATTTGTCAGCTTTGCCTTGTTTTAGTAAAGTTTACGTTTGCTATTATGGGTTTAAATTTTTCATAAGGGTAATTTAACTTACTATTTTATGGCGAAAGTAAAAGAAGATGTTAATAATATTTTCTTTGATTTTTGAACTTAGAATCTGATCAACATAAAAATAGGAAGCAGTAGTTATATTTGGTGAGTATATTTTATTAAAGAAAAGCACATTTATTTTAGAGCTTTTGCTTTCAATTGTTTAAATTGATTCATATGCTTTCGTTTGGCTTTTTTATGAATAAATAAATAAATAAAAGTGTGACTAACATAACGCATGGCAAAGCTGACCAATGGTTAATGTAGAACATCAATATTTTTTTTGCAATTTAAAAAAAAAATAGTTTTTCAGCATAAAGTTGTGTTTTTCGATTTGATTTTTGAGTTGCATTAGAGTTATACAAAAAAGGAAAGATCTGAAGTTCGTGTTTCTCTAATTATAACAATGGAAACTAAAGTGACCCGACTTGTATAATGGTCGTCACATTATGATGACATACATTATCTAACCTAAACCTTGTAGCAAGCTATGACCCGCATCCATTTTGTTTTTTTCTGTTCCCTGCAAGGCTCGCCGTTACTAAGTAGCTACGCCGGTATCCTGAAAGGCAACTCGCCAGGCATCATGTCAGGTACTGGTCAGTATAATAATAATGTTTCACATATTAAAATCCGCTGCCTCATTAAAAAAACAAAACGCAAATTGATCATTTAACTGAAATCGCTTTTCAAATTATAAATAGAAAGGTCTTTACTGATTTCTTCTTTTTCTGTGATTTTTCGAATGAAAACTCCTAAGGGAAACAAGAGTAGTAACATCAGTCCCCGCAGGATAATTCTCTCATGTTTTAAGGACAAACAGGGGCCATTAAAATTCTCCAATTCTGTACATATCAAGAGATTTCAAGTAATGTTTTTGTAGTGCCCGTTTAATATAAAAATATGAGTGACGTATCTTGGGGGACCATTTCAGCATTTATAGCGCCCAGTGGCCTTTATTATATTCTGCTTCTTATGTGTTATATCCTACCACATTTTAATTTCTACTATTGACATGTGATTAGTAAATTCGTTTCAATATTTTTTCCCTTTTTTGAAATGTGGAAGCTACTTTTTATTCTATTAAGAAAAAAAATCAAACTAAACGTCTAACTTTCCCTTAATGTGATAGTACTCTATCCTTTTCTGTTGTAGTGGTAATTTTTCTATATATACATTATGTAACTAACAAAATATGTTTTTGTGTGCTGCTAATTTAGATTGCTTCACTTTTTAGTATTATATTTGTTTATAAAATGTTTATTCAGTTTAATATTTGATATTTAATAGTATTATTAAGACAATACTTTTACATTCTTTCCTCTTTAAAATAATAACAGATTACCTTTTGTAGTCTTTTGAACAGAAACAGTTTTTATTATTTGACACAATATTATTGTTCGATTTCTGTAATACTTTTTTTATTTATTTATTAGCGGGTTTTGCAGGAAGTGATTGGTAAACAAGATACTTTAAACAGAATATATCCTTTCTAGAAGGGTTTAAATTCTGTTAGTTTTAGGTTTTAGTAGTTCTTTCATAATTATTTTAAGATTAATTTTCACATTGTATCATTGGCGTTCAGTATAAACATATCCAAAATAAATGTGGAATGGTTCAAATGTTAAAAGAAAGCGCTATTACATCATTTGGAATGTGTGTATGATATTAATAATTATTTTTGGCCTATACATATATGTTTATAATGAATACTTAATTAATACCATATATATTATTCATTAACACATTGCTTTCATTTTATGATAATATTGAGAATTGAAAAGGAATGAAATTAAATGATTATTTTCGACGTTAGATTCAGATAAACTTAGAGAAATGGCGACAGCAGTGGAGTCTCCTCCAAAAGATGGCTTCCAGTTTAATGACGATCAAGAGTACCCCCCGTTAACGCAAAAGTCGGATTGAGAGACTGGAATGAATTATAACAACGATGATGATAACAGCGACGATGAAGAAAACTACACTTTTTTATTCCCTCGGGATTATCACAACAAATACCGATATTATTATATGTGCGGAACGGTCATTCTTATACACGTTTTAGTGAGAGTATGTGAAGAGATTATTTTTTATTTATTCAAGATAGATTATTATTAATTAAATAAAAAGTAGTCATAAAAAATACAGCAGCATCAAGGTAATTAAATTAATTAAATCGAACCTCTGTTATTTATATACATACTTTATGCGTTGCAAATGTGATTTTGAAGGTATATGAAAGTGGATGGATGCAACAGTAATTGTATTTAGGTCTTAAGGGCTTTTATTATCATATTTTATTGCTATCACAGTAGGTAGAAATGTACTACGGCTATATTTTAATTTTTAAAACTGCCAAAACTTAAAAAAAAAACGAATAAAAGTTAAATAAAAACGCAAAAATATGTAAATAAGTATTGTACATTTAATAGTATTGTAATTTTATCATTTAAATGAAGGCTAAGAAAAGAAGGAAAATGGAGCTTTATTTTAAGGAGTCACTCGAGTATTATGCAAGCACAGTTAATTTGTCTCCCCCCACCACTAGAGTAAAAAATTTGCCACAGTTAGTTAACGATATTCCTAAATATGACAGTTAAGAATAAAGGTGCTTGAATATGTGTATTAAAATTATATATTAATTATTTAGCTTGTGAATATGTATAACAATCTAAAAGATATTTTTATTTTATCATAACTGGTGTCTTTAATGAAAAAAAAAAAGTATTTACCAATTACCCTAATAATAAGAAAAATTCGAGTCGATTCCACCTACATTTGCTTAAGACTTAAGTAATCATTGAAAGATCCCAAAGTTGTCTTAAGAACATCAATATTGCTACGAGTAAAAAAATGTGAAAAATGTGAGAAAGTCTAATAATATAATTTCTGAAGTATAAAAGCACAATTTTTTAAAAGTTATAACGTATTCATAATTTTCTCTTATCGTTTCAGTTATTGTAATAGTTTATTCAAACAAATATTGTATAGTATATTGAGGCACATAATTGTTAAGGTATTATATTATAACATACATGTAAGAGGCATTTTCTTCTTCCAAATGACAAAAAAGTTGTTCTTATCACTCATATTATAGAAATAATATGCTGTTTTTTTAACAATAGATAAAAATATGTAAAAACTGAATTATTTATGGGGGCCAATAAATATCTCTTAAAAAATCGGCCCTTGTTTGGGTAGTAATGAAGCATTTTTTTTGCTTGTTACCTACTTAATTGATATAATAGAATTAATTGATTATTGTTTAGAATATATATAGAACTACTTATTATATTTATGTAGGTTGTAGAAGAGCTAGGAAATTTAGCAAGAAGAAAACTAGCAAGACCTATGTATTTGTGACTCGATGTGATTGCAATGTACTGAATGCAGTTTGCACATTTACAGATTTTGACCTTTTTTCCTTTTAATTTTTTAACAAAAGAAAAGAACGTGGTATATGACAAATATCTTTATAATAGATGAGATTACGTTTGTTTCTAGACACATGATGATGCTTTGTAAATAATACATTTAGCTGTATATTTCGATTATTACTATTACTGTTTTTTGTAAAAAATTCATTTTGTAAATCAAAAAAGGGAATAAAATAAAAATTTCTATTTGTGTAACAAAAATAGCTTTTTCTTTAATTAAAACGAAAGAGTGTAGCATATTCAAGCAGAGCCCTTTATATGAATATCGACTATATGTAGCACTTTAGATCCTTTTCTAATGAAAATTAACATACATCCAGAAGTT
Source organism: Agrilus planipennis (assembly GCF_000699045.2). NCBI lineage: Eukaryota > Metazoa > Arthropoda > Insecta > Coleoptera > Buprestidae > Agrilus > Agrilus planipennis. Next base: position 1,678,894 of record NW_020442468.1, read on the forward strand.
TGGGTACTTTTTTACCTTTTTTGGTACGGAATGCGTAACGACGAATATGATTTTTAAAAATATTTATTTGGTTAAACCACCATACACATAAGTTAGAAGAAATAAACAATAATCAAAAACAAAGCGCAAGAAGGCAGTTGGTGTGTCAGCAGTCCATTTTAATACGATTGCCGAGCTTCCAAATTTTACAAACGAAATTAGGCAATGTATTTATGTATGTATACTAAATACCCCTCGATTTAAACAACTGCAGAAAAAAAAATAGTAGATGTCTGTCAATGTAAAACTACACTTGTGTATGTGAGAAAAATACAATGGTTTAATGCCTGTCTTTACTAAAGGAGCACGTGTACAAATTTTTTAGTATAAAGTTCTCATAAACACTAGCAACTAAGTATTTTATTATTCAAATTTTTTTTAAATATAAAATTCCAGCAGTTTCTTTCTCTTCTTCTCTTAATCACAATAACTAGTTTTATCTACAAAAATCTGAAACAAATTTCACGATAATAACGAAATTTTCTAAATGCCTTATTCCATGTTACTTATAATTTTATAAATACCTTACCTAACTTAAGTCTATCATAAGATGAAAAAGAAAAAATAAAAATAAACGCAAAATTTGGAAACCAACGTTGACAATTTGTAACACTTACCTCATTGAGGCATATTTCTTGGTAAATTACACATTTCACAGTTGTTTACTTGAGATGGATTCAAAAAGGTACAGAATGGACATGTCCATTGGCTACCTCGAGACGACGGAGAAGTTGCACCATCTACACTACCAGGCCTATGGAGAAAATAATTATATGTACACTGGTGCCATTTAATGGTAAATCAATTGATTACCTAGAGTTCGGTGGTGTAGTATTGCTAGCAGCAATGAGTTCTTCAACAGTAGCCCAGTGTTCAGACCTAGACCATTCTCTAACTGCGTTGGGATCTTTGTTTTTAACTGCCTCCAGGAGAGGATCCATGTAGTCCCGCATTGGTAGCATGTCCATCGTTGCAATGTACACCAGCACGTGGAAATCGCTTATAGCTGTGAGGAAATCGTTGGGTGTGAATTGAGATAGATAGTGAGACAGAACGCTGAAGTCCTGGATTTGACCATCAACCAAACGATTTTCTACAGGGAAGGGCTGCTTCGTATTATCAGGAATACTAAAACTATATTGTGGAGTCAAAGGCGTTGATGTTGGAACGTCCACTAATAAATATTCTATTGGCAAAGGTCTTGCCAAGCGGGGCACTTCATTGCCATAAGAATCCTTTTCCTGAAAATAAACATTTAGAAATAATATAATCAAATCAACAAATAAATAATTCTAACTAAAAACAACAGTAGCAAAAAGTTTATTAAAAAGAGTACAACTACGAAAAAAAGCTAAACAGAAGTACATTTAAAAAACCAGTTCGTCCTTAAGGTCATGGTGCATGTCTTATTAAAATAAAAAATAAATTAACTGTACAACAAAATCAATAATTATACTAAAAATAAATATCGATTTCTGTTACAAAAAGTCAACAAGTTTTGTAATGGAAATGAAGCAAACAGTTGAGTTAAAAGCGAAATTTACATTTGCTAGCTAAAGAAGTAGAGTTCAGTATAATTATTAGATAATATGAAGAATTTAGGTACATTTGTGTAACGATTTTAAGTGTGAAGAGCAATATGCGCCGTGCGGAGGTAGTTTGAATTTACCGCGCAAGTGAAAGTCGAAGTAGGCCGTGGCGTTTGGTTTGTTGTTACGCAGCGCGTCGATTATTCAGTGAACTTCGCGCAAGTGTTTTACGAACAGTCGTCAACATGATGTGGCACATCGTAGTGGCGGCCACAATAATTTTAAGTTTTTCGTAAATTCGCCTGCCGATTGTGTCGGCACCCGTTAATTATGTAATATAACCCTTAATTAGTTAATTTTTCGTAAACCGCATTCGTCAAAACCGTCACATAGTACAAAACCGAGAAACCGTTGCCGAAAATCGAAGTTTTAACGACCAACGTAACGTTTGCTTGTAGGATATATTAAGGCTGTGTCACAACGTAAATAAAACGGTAAGCTCAGATTTTCTACAGGTTTAGGGGCATTTGTAAGTTATCTTGCAGATAAATGGCTTAATTTATTTTGGTGGAGTTATCAGCTGGTCATTAGTTACTCACAGGCTAAACAATACGTCTGCCGCTTACCCACTTGTCGATTACCTACATTTATATTACTCCATAATTCGAGTCTTGGCGGGAATATAACGGATAAGCATCTCTCAACCGTTTAAACACTTTTCGTGCACGATATATATTATTCTAACTTACAAATTTTACTAAATTCCTAGAAAGTATCAATATAATTTGAATATTTCCTTAAGAGTTCTAATAATAAATCTGTTTGCTATCCTGAATGATTAATGTAAACATTTTTGGTAAAGGTAACAAGTACCTATTTGTGGTACCTACAGACCAAAAGCGAAATCGATTATTAATTCAAGCAACACTTGTACCTATTCAATGGTAATTATTCCCATTAGTTTGCTTCCTATAATTCCTAAATAACCAAATATTCTTAGCAGGAGGCTTTGAACGATTAAGTGATCGTATATGTTTTTGTTTCTTGTCATTGTCCAAGTTATGTATAATCTTTGAGAATATTTTGAAAACTGTTTCTTAAGGTTGCAATAAGCGAAGGTGATGCTTATAGGTACGGCTTTTAAAATATTAATTTCTAATTATACATATTTGATAAGTTGGGGAAACTGATTTTTAATTATTTTGGTACCAGGTACCAGGTACCATTTATAACTTATGAAAAGGTCCTTGTTCATGATTTGCAAAACTAATTTTATAAACTATTGATTGTAACATTAGAGATAATCATGCTTATCCCCGTTATGTATTGATTTTTAATGATTTACCAAAATTGAGATTGGTGCCTTTTTTATTTCAATCGCAATAAGCATGCAAATTTGCTGAAAACTTATCGATGTCTTAAAATATGCAACAGGAAAATATAAAAAGTAGCATGTGGCAAAAAAACAATAACGGTGCGTTAGCATTTAGGACAACATTTCATTTTACGAATGTAGCACGTTACACAAACATTACACCTGTAGCTTTGCCTCTAATGCAATGGGCGAAGGAATTCTACAGTAGCCTACGGTTACGTACAGTTCCAAACACAAAATTTGATCTGTTACTTCTGTATAATAATGTTATTACCTATTCGAATGTTTACCTAAATTTCTCATTTAAACAAGACCATAATCAGGATTGCATTTTTGGGGGGATATCGGTTAAAGTTAGATGAAATAATTATTTGAAGAAGTGATATAAAGCAGCAAAGCTGGATCGTCAGTTTTTAAAATTATATCCTTATTATAAAACGAACGCAATATTTTTGACGGAAGTTGAATATCAAAGACTGAAATATATTTATATCATAAAAATATGAAAAACAAACGCCCATTGGTCATTTTGGTCTATCGCGGTTTAGCATTAGCGTGTTTTGAAGAAAAATACAGGAACAAAAATACTGCACACCACAGACGTTCCACTTACTAATAATAATTGCAGTAACGCTTTTAAACAAGGAGCGAATAAAATGTTATCGATTTCAATTTTCCGGAGTACGTTCAGCTTTGTCACGGATATCGACAAGCCCCCAAAAATTCCTTAAACCGCCCAATTTTGTACAACGATCGCATATATCTTACTCTAATGATGACAACAGAGGCATTGTACAATCTTTAGGATTGTTCTCTGGAATTACTATTTTATGAGTCAGTGTTTTTTTTTGCTAGCAAGTTTCCCTTTTGGGAATGCTTCATATGTCATTTAAATGCACCCTCAATTTCTTTCAACAAATGCACTAAATATAAATATGAACACTAGTAGTACTTTAATTACAATTTTTAAGTGGCACAGCATATACCATAACCCCACCGAAAGTACGATGCTTTTCTGTGATTTCAGGGACGAATACGTATTAACATCGCATTTACTCCTTATTAGAAAATTATTTTACTATCTCCCGCATGGTTTATTTTGGAAGATGTTAAAATACTTTCTAGTAAATAGTAAATGCGATTTCTTACTTGGGAGTTTATGTTACGCTTTCGTCTCTGAAATCAGGAAAACTCATCGCACATTCGATGGGGGTATGGTAAAATCGGGAAGAAAGTACGGCAACCCCTCCAGGGGGACATGCTTATGGGTCTGGCTAGTTGGTTCTTGGTAATACAAAATACCACATCAACTGCATTTTGTATTGTTGCAGAAATGGAAAACGCTAATCCAGACTTCGAAGAACTAACCCTGTGCAGTTACTGTAAGCAGAAGTTCAATGAAACAGACCAAAGTCCAAAGATGCTATCGTGTAAGCATTACTTCTGCTTACAGTGTATGCGCACGTCCCTCGTTAAGGGTCAGGGCGAGTTGTTCTGTGTCCACTGTTGGAAACGAACCGAGGTGGGTGAGATGGGTCCCGAATCGCTACCCACCTACACGCCCGTGCTCCATCTCACAAAAAACTTCGCGCAACTCAAGTTGGGTGCGAAACCGCCCGATAAACTGCCCAAAGTCATATCGGAGAACTGCCACACGCACGCTATGCCGTTAGCGCTGTGGTGTCACACGTGCTGTGCGGCACTGTGTCGCGCGTGTGCCTCATCCACCAACGATCATGTCAACCATCAGATCAAATCGCAATCGGAAGCGAAAGAGCAACTCGTGGGGGAAGTACAAATGGACCTGGTGTCCATGAACAAGATGCTGGCGGAAATCCAGAGGCTGGCGGCACAGCAGCGCGAGTTCCTTCTTAAAATTCTCGAGGCGTGTGTCACATTGAAGACACACGTCGAAGCCGATTTGACCAACAGTAACTCGCACGTCGAATTGAGTGAGACGAGAGACTTCCTCTCAAAGGCCCGTATGAACCTGTCGGTTGCAGAGAATCTGGGGGATATGCAGCAATTATGCTCGTCGCTGAATATCGAAAAACAGCGATTGCAAGCGCGTTTCCAAGAGATGTACCTGCAGTGCCAATTGGACGACCTTATTCGCAACTCGACGGTGGTGCTCGATTTTCAATTGCTGAAGCAGGCAGTCGGGAACATCCATTGCGGCGAGTATCCTGCAGCACATAACCGAGTCCTTCCCCTCAATCAACAGAACCCTATCCTTTTCCTGGCCAATTACTGTCTCTCGCAACTCTATTCGCGCCACGTCGTTTCAAAACAGGTCGTAAATGGAAACGTCGACTATCACAACCATAACTCGGTGGTACCCCAGTTGCCGCCCAATTACATTCCGCCACACGGACCTCCCCATTTGCTGCTCACGTCGCCAAAGAACGCCGTTTATCCCGAAAACAATATGATCGTCCACAGCATCCATTCGCCGCAAATAATCAAGAATCCATCGAACGTATGTCCGCTTTATTTTTTTAACATCGACGTGAACGGGTCTCCGGTAGGCCGCATTGTAATTGAGGTGCGGGCGGACGTGGCGCCGAAGATGGCGAAAAACTTTGGGGTTTTAACGACGGGAGAGGCGGGCATGGGTTACAAGGGTTGCTCCATATTTCAGTGTTGGGAGGGCGAGAGCGTGATCACAGGCGATTTCGAATTGAACAACGGTCGCGGAGGTCGATCGATTTTCGAAGATTCGTTTTTTCTACCGGACGATACAAAGTTGCTGGCGGTCCGCGGCACTGTCGGCATGAGACGAACGCAAAAAAGACACGACAACTTGGGCATGGTGGGATCTCAGTTTCGCATTATACTGCAGGAGATGCGCGGCTTCACGGGCATCTTCGGCCACGTCGTCGAGGGCTTAGAGTTAGTCGAGAAAATCAGCACCTACGGCGACAACGCCGGAAAACCGACCAAAAATATCCTCATTTCGAAGTGCGGCAAATTGTAAGTCGACGATTACGATATACACACGTGATAAATGTTGAGCGAGTCTTATCGTTAATAGCGATCGGTTAACGTTTTATGATTTTAGTTTTATTATTTTTTTTTTTTTAATACGACCAACTTGTTTTTATAAGTAATCGCAGGTAATTGTGTACGCATAAATATCAATTCGTCTTAATTTTAATATCTACAATGCAATGATTTTTTGCATTTGTTTTAACTGCAAATTCAAGAACTAGACTCAAAAAAACAATAGTTCCCTACACACAATAGTGGCAGCAATATAATAATAATAATTGTTTTTAATTTTTCCAATTCGTCCTTTGGAAATTTTGACAAATACAAAACAGGAACATATCAGTATAATGTTAATTATTTGAGAGAGTCTTCTTGTTGAGTTTGCACTGTCCGAATAATATTTTTCGAAGAGAAGGGTGAAAAATAAAAAAACCTAATTAATTGTTAGGTAAATATTAGCGTTTAGATTTTTGTAGGTAGGGGGTGCATGGGTGCATATTAGTATGTATATGGTGTGTGTGAGAGGTCGTCGAAGAACGTACTCGTCAATCGATAATTTAATGAAGAAGAAGGGACTGCGATCCGCAAAACGATATATCATATAAACCCCCAATTATTAACAAAAAACAAACACAAAAAAGTATAAAGTAACATACACGATAATCATATTAAGAAAACAACATTGTATGTCGTCTGTAAGTGTAGCTTATTGCCTAATAGTTTGTAGATAAATAATGATGATGATGACGGGCCGTCTACCTTACAAAACCATTTCCGGAAGAATTATATTTTCTTATCATATAGATAGCGTAAAAAAAAAGCAGATGGAACAATATTTTTAAAATGGCAAAACGACGTACGTTATTAGCTTTTTAAGAAATAAAAAAAATCGTAGTTTAGTTGCAATCGTTTTTTGTAATTACGACATTACCAATACATGTTAGTCGTCTAATCAAACACTTCTATATGTTCGTTAAAAAATATATATATTTACGGAAACGCAATCAAGTAATTAATTAATTGTCCGTTCATATTATTAGCCAGTATTTATTAATATTTTCCTTTCTATACTATATCTTCTATTCCTGTATGTAATTTTGTTGTAACTGTTTTTTTTTTAATTAATTTAATTATTTTCGGTGCACATTAGTTCCGTTAATTTTATTGTTGTATTTGTTTCTTTTTTTTTTTAACATTCGAACGTCAACGTAACAAAAATTATAAACGAAAGAAAATGAGGTTTGTTGGATTG
>NW_020442468.1:1688094-1698216 GCF_000699045.2 Agrilus planipennis
CTAGAGATTAAATCGTGTAAGCTAATGAAAGCAAAAAATATATATACACATATATATTATATATTATAAATGTTATGCAAGTTGTAAAATGCATAGCTCTAGAAGTTTAAGTGTTTAAAAAAATGTGAACTAAATAGTAAATTTATCAGTTGATCGACGTATGTAAACTAACGTGAAAGCACATATTCGATATTTCAGATTACAACTTATTAAATTATATATTACTATTATTATTAAAGACAAGTAAATCTAAACAAATAAATTATTTAAATGCAGTGTAGAGGGCTTCTAATAGAATTAAAAAAAAAAAAACTGAATAAAAATACCTCAAGTAAAATAATAATAAAACGAAAAAACTGTTTGAGGCTGAAATCGTAAATGAATGTAGGTATCAATGTGTAGTCAAATAAAAAAGATATAATTCTTTTAATCAGTTTAATTAATTTTAGCAGCACTTTGAGCTAAATTCGGACGAATAATAATAATAATAATAATGTGTGATCACGTTAGCTATTGAATGACTTCCTCCCATTAAAAAGTTGATGTAGTAGAAAGTGTTTGTGCCTTTGAATTGTTTTATATTTGTGATAACTAAAGTACCTATCACCTCACCAAATAGATTTCAAAATAAAAGTCCTTCTGCATCTGTCACAAGAATTTTTTTTTCAATATACTAGTTCTTCCCCCTATCTATCAGTCAGTTGAGCTCGAAACTATTAGCACCATTGCTTTGAGTGGTTTAAATTCACTTTTGTGAACAAATTGTTAAGTTCTTTGTGTTAAGAATTGCTTGAAAAATTAAATTTAAAGGAATTGTTTGTAAATAGGTATGCAACACATCGTACACTTCAGCATAAGAAATTACTGATACTACCTACGTAATACTACTTTGCCCTGTGCTGACAGCACTCATAATTTCTTTTATATATAATATTCCTAAAAACTTTCCCCTCACATTTTCAATTTGTTAAAGCAGGTAAATGCTAAAACTTTTACTTACATTTAAACTCCCCCTGACCCCATTTTAAACCGTTTTACATCGAAAAAAGTCAAAATGTTTTAGAATTTTCTATATTAACTTGTTACTCCCTAAAATATCTGAAGTACAAGCTTTTTCGATTTTTTTTTTGCTCATATACTACTCCCAAGCCAAAATAAATATAAAAAGGAAAGCCTTACCTTGTAATAGACGTCAGGAACGTACTGCTTGTCCGATGACTCTTTGACGTACGCCAATTCAGGAACATCTTTAGTGGGCACGATGCAGTTGTCTCGAACCAAAGCCATACATTGATTAGACACCTGATATCCTTCCATGTGTACCTGGTTATCTTTATCACCTATAAAAGAAGAGAGAATTATTATTGACCACACTACAAACATTAAAACAGAATATACATTTTCTGTATCAGTACTTAAGTAATATATGTATTTATGTAATGGAAATTTGTCAATTACAACAAGATTAGTTTGAAAATTTTATTGATATGACCACAATATAAATATATTATATACAGTAGGTTCACTGATTTAATCTGACCTAAAATTCCGGCATTTTTTGCAAACTGTCGTGAATTAACTTTGTGTACCAAACTACTATATATAAGGATAGTTTAAAAGCTTTATGGATAGATGCAGAATATAATGTGTAAACTCAAAACTAATACAGCGTAACAAACTTTTTTTATTATAAAAACGACCCTAACTTGACAATAAAGTAGTGAAGTGCTGTCAGGAGGGGCAGTTTAGCGAAAATCAAAAGAATAAACCTACTGTATAGAATATCTAATATTTTGATATGGCAGCAGCTTTATAAATAAAATGACTTTTTTAATTTCTTATTGTTCTTAAGACAAAGTAGAAAATAAAGGATTAACTTTAAAAAATGCGACCTATTCATTTACGTCTTTTTTATATATTATTTGGTACCCTTTTTGATATCAATTCTTTTGGTTGTTTTACATTTCTATTTTTGTTTGGTTTGTTAATGCAATGCAAAGCTCACCTGTTATACAAACAGTAACGAATTTCGAGCCGAAATAACCGCTGGAGGAGAATTTACAAGGATTGGGATGCATGTTTTGAAAATATCCTGCCATTATGCACTCCTGAGCGGTGAGGAAGTGTGAGGCGCCGCTCCTGATGTATTTCACAGTGCCTTTTTGAACATCTTCGGGTATTAAATCAGTAAAAACCCATCCGACTTTTTTCAAGCCCAATTTGGCTGCTATCCCATCCACTATTTCTGCCTTATCGTCCTTTAATAAACGAATAGAATCACGACTTCCTTCTTGAGGAGGTTCGTAAATAGCTGCAACATTCGCTCTGATACCTAAACAACAACAATAAACAAACAAATTACATGTCAATTTAGCTGAAGAAGATATTAACAATTTACCTAAAGGCACGTCGTTGTAAATTTCGTAATTACCATATAAAAGTCCAATTCTTTGGTGTCCTGTAGCACGCCAATAATTCAAAAATCGTTCGACTAAATGTGTATTTTCAAAAGTAATATTGTCTACGTGCCTGTAGGGCTGGAAGAAAGAAAACATTAGTTATATTATTTATAAAGAGAAAACTCATTCCGATATATATGTCATATATAACTACCTGTCTGTTTAAAGTGATAGCATTCGGTTGGCATTTGGAGCAGATACCTTTGGGCCATGGAGGATGGTCTTTGCAACCGTTCTTAATTCGACAGGATATGTCTTCAAGAGCAACAAATTTCCCTCTATCCACTCCTGATGTTAGTTTCCTAAGGTATGCATGGAAGGACAAGTGTTTGATGTTTTGTTGTCGCAAATAAGCCTCATCATAAGCCTCCAATGGAGAGCAGTGAACACATTTTGCATTAAGATTATGACGACACCTAAAACAACATATTTCTAAATTAGGATGGTAACTACAAGATTCCAAAATTAAAATTAGTATTATTAAATGTAATGAAAACTACAAATTTATCTCTAAACTTACAATTTATCATCCCTCTTTCTTTCTATCGTCCCTTCAATTTTTGCTAACTGTAAATCAACTTCATCTTCTTGTACATTTGATTTGGAAGAAGTGTTAGCAACTACTCTTGGGGAGTAATTGCTTGAATTTTGTGTAGTACTTCCTTCAGACGAATATGCTGGTTCACCAAAAGGTTTATTATTCTAAAGAATGGAAAAACATAGATGTTAATATTAAAGTTGCCAAATCATCACTAATATATTAATAAAGCATGTTGTGTTCTGCATTTATTAACAAGTAGTATGAAAGAATTTGAAAACTGCTTACTCTACTAGAGGAAGCAATTGGTTCATCAGAAAATAATCTTGCACCATCAGTTGGTGCTAAAAAGATCATATCTCCATGTCTCAAGCCAGCTCCAACAAGTGTTCTTGACCTACTACTAGGTATTTCGTCCTTCTGACTTTTCTGCTTGTATAGGGCAAATGCAAAGGAGTTTAGATTGAAGAGATTGTGAACTTTTTCGTAAAGTTGACATGTCGTGTCAGTTAAATCTATTTCTACACGTTTGGTACCTTCCGGTGATTGTACTCGTAAAAGCTAAAAAATAATGGTAAGATTAAACACGTATCCTTAAATCCTGATAGCAAAAAATAGCCATTGTCAATTTCACTGTCAAAGATTTTTAAATTTCATTTTTGTATTGCTGAAGACAATAATTGAATTGATAGTTGAACTTCAAAGAGCACAATATCATATTTTATTACAGAAAATAGCATGCTTACAATAGTTTTATTTCTTGACATCTTCCAAAAACCACAAAAAATATTTATACCATGGAATTCTCAAATGACTGGCAATTGGCAACTTTACAGGTTATATTCAGAATGACAACCATGTGATAACAAAAAGTTTGACATGTTACTTGCTGCCAATATTATAAAGTAAAACAAGTTAATATACAGGGTGTTTAATTATTTTTACGCTCTAAATAATTTAGATTGGAATTATAATAAGCAATATCATTTGAATTGTATCGATTATCCTCTTAATTGTCACAAATTATAGAAAATCAATAAAGTCTTAGTGGACTTTTTTTACATTAGTTCCATACAACTTTATTAATGTATTGATAGCAGATATCTACTAGGAATTCTGTTTTTACATCACCAAATATAAATGCGGATTTTTATTTATTTTAAATAAATATAAATAAAGATATTTATTAGTGATTATTCTGGTGCAGATCATTATCCTGATGATGAATAATAGTTTTATATAGTTCTTATTTTAGAGGGGCAGTTTACACGGAAATGTTTCAAAACATTTTACGATTTGAAATGCGTTTCTCTAGTTTGCACGTGAATGTTAAAACAGGTGTAGTACATTAGACTGTGAATGACCTAAAAATAGTATTGATTCAAGTGCTTCATTTTGATTTCAAATTTAATTTTAAATGCCCGTTCTTCCATAGTCTAAACGCAATAGTACTGACATTCCTGCTGATTTCTGATCCTACTTTTTCACAAGTCATGGCATTCAACCAACTGCGAATTCCATTGGAATGGAGTGTATTCTTACGTGTATTTTGGTGACATTTGGACTTGTTCGGTGTTCACACAAGTAAATCATTTCGAATTTTCCCGGTTTTATCAAAGTATTGAGCAAGTTTTTGAAAATACGAAAAGCCTTACGGTTAAGAAGTAACTGTCAGATGTTTATGTAATTCTGGAAAAGCGAAATTTTGAGTAGGATTTGCGATGTCTCACAAAGTTGAATTGTATATTTATGACTTGTCTCGTGGGATGGCTGCAATCATTTCACCAATGCTTATCGGTATTATTTTCAATAATTTTTTGATAGTATAATTATTCTTAATACATTGCTTTGTTTTTGAAAATTTTGAAGATATGCAAACGACAAATTTGAATTTTAGGCAAAAGGGTAGATGGAATTTGGCACACGTCTATTGTGGTCTATGGTAGAGAATACTTTTTTGGGTCAAATGGAGTAGAAAGTTGTAATCCGGTCAGTATTATTAAAATTACCATTTTGAAAAAGTCAATTTTACAAAAAGCCTTCGTCATTTCTTTATGTGTGAATTAATTTGCGTTTGTTAATAGACTTTGAACAACTTGTTTTGTTGACATACTTTTTTGGCATGAGATACTTTCTTTATTTTTAAATTTTTCTTGAATGTGTGAAGGAAGGAAAGACAGTTATTGCTCTTGACCTATTTTTTAACTTACTTTTCCCCTTAAAGTTTAATTTTATTTAAATATATAACTCGGTAACCATGGAGTCATAGATGTAGTCACCTTAGTTGAAAGTGAAACACTCCTTACTTTTCATGTGTTAGAAAAGTTGCCTATACTTATTAATTGAACTTTGTTATAAGAACGTAAAACTTTGTAAAATTAAATTGAGAAGGACACTCATTCAAATTTCAGCGATTCTTAATAAATATATTAAAAAATTACTTTGTCCTATATTTATAACAGTTTCTAACTGCAAAAATATTTTTGTTTACCATAAATAGAAACATGAGAAATAAATTTCTAATTTTAAAGCATACTTATGCTGAGCAGGATGCATGCAAGGATTTAAAACCAATTTTACGATGATTTGGATACGTTACATATTTTTGGGTTTAGTAATTTTATTATTTGGAAATCTTTATATTTCCTGCTTTGTAGTTTAATAACCAAATAACCACTTGCATTTAGTTTTTCCCGAAAACGTAATTAATATTAAAAAGGAATGGTTTGTCTTATTTTAAGAGTATCATAATTCTAAATTTGGTGTGGATCTAAATTTAGGCACTCCCACTGACGATGATCTCTCGCTCTTCAGTATTAGATCGTCGTACATTTTAGTTTGTTCATTTTATGTGTTATTTTAGTAAGTTCATGCGAATTTTTCATATCTTCGGCATTTTCAGTGGTTCAAGTAAGCGTCTTTAAATTTTATTAACTTAATACGTAGCCACTTGTTTAACGAGCTTACAGATGATTCTTACATATCAGAAAATTAGTACGAAAATCTGACCGAAAATCCTATCGTATAAGGAATTATTTTCAGTTTCTAGGGCATTGACAGTCGTGTGTAATCGCTGAACTTAAAAGAAACGAAAAGATATTTTCGGACTGTTCTATAAATACTTGTATTAAATTGTTCTAAATTTAATCAATTGTTCTGTACCAATGTAATGTTTTCGCTTTAATTTATTTTGTACATGTGTCGTTAGGGTACAACACTTCTTGGTGAGCCGCTCGAAAAAATCGTATTGGGGGAAACACAAATACCTTACTCGGTTTTTATCGATTACTTAAGTGGTCTTAGTGAAAGTTCTTATCAGTAAGTTTTCACCATTTTATGCAGTTTAATTATTTTCAGTTAATTTTTTATGGTAGGTTCACAGCGCTAAAATGTACATAATTCTTTTATTTATATAAATATCATCATAAATAAGCTTAAGTATAACTTTTACACTTGATTTAGTCTATTTGCATTAATAATTCATTTGGTCAAAATGCTTTATCTTTCCAATATGAGCTTTAAGACTTCTGCACCAAATAAAAAGACAAACAGACTCTTAATGGTTCATCCGTCTGTATGTCAGCAACTAACTAACGCTATGGAATTGAAATTTGGCACAGTTGTAAAACTTGCATGTCCGCATCTGTTTCAGACGAAACATTTTTAAAAATATTTTTATTCACCTTTTGAAAGGGGTCTATAATGGGTTGTCGAAATTAATAATTAATTTTCATCTTTTGGCGATTTAANGGACTGGGATCTGGTCGTTCTGAACCTCAGCCTATTGACAATCCTGACGGAGGTAAAGACTGACAGACATTACAAACGGTATAAATAATAATGGAAAAGTTAATGGCAATTGATATTAATTAATTTTATTACTATAATTGTTTTTAATTTTTCCAATTCGTCCTTTGGAAATTTTGACAAATACAAAACAGGAACATATCAGTATAATGTTAATTATTTGAGAGAGTCTTCTTGTTGAGTTTGCACTGTCCGAATAATATTTTTCGAAGAGAAGGGTGAAAAATAAAAAAACCTAATTAATTGTTAGGTAAATATTAGCGTTTAGATTTTTGTAGGTAGGGGGTGCATGGGTGCATATTAGTATGTATATGGTGTGTGTGAGAGGTCGTCGAAGAACGTACTCGTCAATCGATAATTTAATGAAGAAGAAGGGACTGCGATCCGCAAAACGATATATCATATAAACCCCCAATTATTAACAAAAAACAAACACAAAAAAGTATAAAGTAACATACACGATAATCATATTAAGAAAACAACATTGTATGTCGTCTGTAAGTGTAGCTTATTGCCTAATAGTTTGTAGATAAATAATGATGATGATGACGGGCCGTCTACCTTACAAAACCATTTCCGGAAGAATTATATTTTCTTATCATATAGATAGCGTAAAAAAAAAGCAGATGGAACAATATTTTTAAAATGGCAAAACGACGTACGTTATTAGCTTTTTAAGAAATAAAAAAAATCGTAGTTTAGTTGCAATCGTTTTTTGTAATTACGACATTACCAATACATGTTAGTCGTCTAATCAAACACTTCTATATGTTCGTTAAAAAATATATATATTTACGGAAACGCAATCAAGTAATTAATTAATTGTCCGTTCATATTATTAGCCAGTATTTATTAATATTTTCCTTTCTATACTATATCTTCTATTCCTGTATGTAATTTTGTTGTAACTGTTTTTTTTTTAATTAATTTAATTATTTTCGGTGCACATTAGTTCCGTTAATTTTATTGTTGTATTTGTTTCTTTTTTTTTTTAACATTCGAACGTCAACGTAACAAAAATTATAAACGAAAGAAAATGAGGTTTGATATTTAACAAACGATTTTTTATATTATATTTATAAGTAGTGAAAGAAGAAATGAAAAAATTCGACCTCATTTTTTTAATTGCAAATCATGCAATAAAATTAGTACTAATGGTGCGATTATACGCGTTCTTCTCTGGAAGATGTTTCTTTTGCATTTATTTTTACCGGAAAAAAAAATAAGAAAATGAACACGTGTGCGAGCACTATTTTTTTAGGTGAAATAAATTGAAATCGTTTCATTTGCCAAAGTTATCAATTTTTTAGTCAAATAGATCTGTGGTGTACCTATTATTTACTATCCTTTTTGTTTTTCAATTTCTTTTTATGGAAAGTAAAAAACTCGAACGCTTTGTTGTCAATTGATTGATACTTCTCTTCTCGGTGTAACTGGTTACATAGTTAATGTTATTTTAAATTTTATTAAGCAATCAATTATATTATACATATATAATTCGTACACAATCGGGTATAATTTGTAGAAATAAATCGTGGTGATGATGATAATAAACATATGACAAAACATACATTTTTTGTTTTATTTTTTATGCTTTTAGTTCATCTTTTCCTTTTAGTTTTATAATTTTTTTATATCGTCTTAGTTTACATCTATACCACACGATGCAATTAGACTGAGAATACTTCTTTAGCTAGCAGTGATGTATTTATTTGTGCCTTATAAGTATTGTCGTTTTTATTTGAAGAATTTAATAAACTTATCCCATTGCATTAAAAAGGCGTGGCAAAAAAATTAATTAAGTTAGAAAGTTTTATAGTGCTGTAAGAATAACTAATTTAAATATATTTTTTAATTGGTTACAACTGGATTTTCTTATTTTATTGGTCGCTTCTAATGTTAACGTCGACATCGAATAAAAATTATGCCAATTGTACAAGAAAATAATCGTAATTAAAATGAATTTACACACTAATTATTAATTATGTACAGTAGCCATTAATGGAGCAGCCATTTTTATTCACTTTTCTAGCAAAGTATTGTATATTAATTTATTTTCAAGTTGATTTATACTTTTTTAATCTTAAACAAATTTTATTTTTTATAATTACTGTATAGACAAAAAAATTGCAACGTTTTAATATGATAGGAAAGCAAAATGAACTGCACTACTTGCGGTTAGTCCAGTAATTAATTCATAAAATGCAGACTTTGACCTTACAAGTCTCACAAACTGATACTCTTAACTGTTTTTCTTTTTTTTTTTTTTGGGGTAAGTTTATTATTAATTCTAAACTTATTTGCTTAGTAAATCAGATGATGTAGCAAAATCGCAGTCTATATAATTAATAAAATAGTATCAGCGCGTGCGAACTTTTAGATTTAATTGAGGATGTTCGATTTTATTGAAACCGAAACGAATTATTTATTATGGTATGTACAACTTTCGCGCATGTTAAGTACAAACAAGGAAGGTGTTTGTGATGACGTTTATCGCTTTTTTCGCCCGATGACGAGGGTAATACAAAACTACTATATCTAGCAAGACTACGGTACATAGTATGTATACCAATTAAATGAAATCATCAGCCCCTAAAATAGGTCGGTTTTTAAAAGTGTAAGTTGTTAGCATGTACCTATTTCTTAGAAATGAATTATTAAAAAAAAATGACTCTCGATGTTATAAAATTTCTCTCATAAGAGTAATAATTACTAGTTCTTAAATGTAGCTTTTGCTTCCAATGTCCAACTATTTACTATTTCTATCGAATAGAACAATGTGGTAGGAAAATATGCAGTATATACAGGGTGTCTACCGTAAAATAATTATATTAAAAAATGTAAGTTACACTGAACCAAAGTCGACCAATTTCAGTAGTTTTAATTTTTGTTTTTTTTAATAATTCACCCTGTATACATTCGTTACTTTTTTATGGGATGATAAATTTATGCGACTTAATAATGTATCTAAATTGTTTTTTAAGTAATTAAATATAGATAAAAAGCAGATAAACTTGCTTGAACTTTCAAATTTTAAAAAGCAGCAAAACCGTTACATTTTTAATTAAAGCAATAATAAATAATTGAAGTCGTAAATTTAAAAAAAAAGAAATAATCGTTTTCATTATCAGAAAAATTGAAATGTCTGCCACATTGTAAGGTACATGATAAAAACATTATCTTCACTTTTCGTAATATAAATATATATAAGGTGCATCTTTCCATTCATTGTAACAATAATCGTATAAATGTGTATCTAGAGATTAAATCGTGTAAGCTAATGAAAGCAAAAAATATATATACACATATATATTATAT
>NW_020442468.1:1702320-1711681 GCF_000699045.2 Agrilus planipennis
TTCTCAAATAGAAGAAGCCAGGTCAGAGACTCAAAAAAAATAAATTAAGGGCAGCTTTCAGGTTGTTATTGTGCTTTATCTTCTAACAGTGTTATGATAATGTGTTTGACATAATTAATAAATAATAATTTATTGCTTCCTGGTGTTACACTGTTTAGTATATTGTTCTTGCAGTGCTTTTTTAGGGATAGAATATTAGTTTAGGGAAGAAGAAGCTGTCTTTTTTCATTAACGCCTCATAGTTAATAAAAAACCATTAATTAAATTGTATGAGTGAAAGTTGTTTAAATCCTCTATTCAATTATTGTATTTACTTTTTGAAAATTTAATTTTGGTCGTAGAAAAAGAATAAATAGAGAGGACTAATGTAGATATAACAAATTAAATAAATAATTAGAAAAAATATGAGTATTTCATTTTTAATAATAAGTTTGTGTGACTTTTGGCCTTTCGTATTTTATATTTGAGGGTGCAATCAAATCTTTTTCCATTTTAAATAGTTTTTGTACTAACGTAAGTATGTATGTGTGCACATTAGTTTAGGATTGGGATGAACAGTATTAATTTATTTGTATAGATTATAATTTGTAGATACACTTATCAAGCTCTTGAGGAAAAGAGGAAAGCCACAAGGGAAAAATTGGCCAGGAAAGAAAGAAAGAAGGAGAAGAAAAGGAAGAAGTTGTTGAGAGAAGCTCGATCGTTGTCTCGTGATTGTGAAGTAATCTTTTTTTAGGTATTTAAATAAAACAGTGTGTCTATAATCATATGTATGTGTAGGGCTTTAATATGGCTGAAACAGAAGCTGTAAATGGTACAGAAGGTCAATTACCTTCAGAAGATGCCATGCAGTTTGAAGCAGAAGAACGAAGAGCTGAAGAAGAGAGAAAAAGGGCCCGGGAACCCCCTATAGTTTTCAAGGGAATTATTGATGTAAATACAACCAAACATAAATTAATATAATAATTGTAATATGTTCCTTTTTTAACTTTCAGGTGAATCAAGAATTCGACAAATTATCCCAACTCCTTGATGGCAAGCTCAACGATGACGAGCGAAGATCTCTATCAGAATTAGAGCAATATATGTTGGGGAATGAGGGAAGTTGGATTGTTGGAGATGGATTTCTCGAATTCATTGGTAAAAAAAACTTATTAAACAGTCTTTTTACCTGAATTGATTTTTTTGTTAATTATTAGGCAGACTTTTAAACGACAAGGCCCTCGACAAAGAAATAAAAGTTCACATTTTGAACATTTTATCCGAAGCAGCCCTTAAAGACGATGTTATCCTGGTTTTGCATCAGGATCGTAAAGACCACGTCCTTATGAATTACGCCTTTGAAATAGACAGGCTCAGCGTTGAAGAGCAACAAGCTATAGCCTTATTTGTAAGTATTCTCATACAAAAAGTATTAATATAAGAAATGGCAGTAAAACACTATAGATGGCGATGTACTGTCAATTAGTTGATAATAATTTAAAAAACACCAAGTGGTGGGATTTAGCTTTCTAAGTCATAGCTAACTCCCACAGTTCAAAAAGAAAACGGGACTTAAGAGAAGAGTTAATGTTGTTTATTACAAAAAAATGCTATTTTTTTTCTTTATTTACAACTAGATTGCCAATATGTTTGAGAATCTCAGTTCATCAGAGTGGTTGTTGTACATCTCTGAATGGACGTACAACAACCAGCCCACAAGCAACATAAGGGTGACCACAAAAGTTGGGGTTCATTCGTTATTATCTGACTTGCCCGATTTACAAGATAAAGGGACCGCCATCGTATACAACATGGCTTGTAAGGAGGTAAAAACTGTGGTCTGTATCAATCTACTAATTTATTACTTTAATACATATATTGTAGTTTTTTATAAAGAGTTTACTGAGTGTTCTAGAATGGCTTTTTTCTGCTTATTTGATCTCAGTTTTTATAACATTTAATTTCATTAAATCTACTTGCACATGCCCACCAAAAATGGCACAGGGACCAAGTAAAAAGAATTGTAATAACACAATTACAAAGCACTTCATCGTCATATATTCATGAATTTCAATTAAAAATTCTGTAAAAATTAACATTAACTATTTTGCTGTTCATTCATTTGACATTCCTTTTTGTCAATGTTTATATTCAAAAAATGGTAACAAATATATCAAAGCATCATTAACATTGAATGGTATTAGCTAAAATTTTGATTCAAAATCTAATAACTAACTGAATTATTTTGTGCTGGCATTTTTCTTTTTTTTCCCTTACAAATGCGTTAACTAATTGAATTTTTGAAAGGTATTGTATACTTTAGACCACTTGTATGCTTCCAGAAAATGTTCAAAAACTTTCGGATACGACAACTTTTACCTCGAGGCACTTTGTCAAAGGTAGTTTTGTGTCCTTATCGTAAAACTACTTTAACAATAACATATGTACATAAATAATTTACCTACCATTATGCCCATTTTAATTAGACGACCTTTCTTTTGTCTAATTCGCTTTGCCATTAATTAAATTTCATTTTTAACATCCATTCTGTTTTAGTTATGATAGCAAACTACAAAAACTTTTGTCATTGTGCTTTGCCAAAATTTCACTATCACTATCACTATCAGTACCATATACAACTGTTGCTAATGTCTTAGACATAATTGCAACAATTTTTCCCAAGAAGTAGCTCAATTTTTGTGTGCGGCAAATATTCCAAAGCACATTTTGGACCTTCCAAATGAAGTTTTGGAGGCAAAGCTCCATCCAGCGTTGGCAGCATTAGCAAGTCAATTAGAAAGGGGCGCAAGGCCAGTTGAGGAGGAGCACCAGAGAGGACTCAGTCCAGAATTTTCTCAACTTAATTCTCAAATAGAAGAAGCCAGGTCAGAGACTCAAAAAAAATAAATTAAGGGCAGCTTTCAGGTTGTTATTGTGCTTTATCTTCTAACAGTGTTATGATAATGTGTTTGACATAATTAATAAATAATAATTTATTGCTTCCTGGTGTTACACTGTTTAGTATATTGTTCTTGCAGTGCTTTTTTAGGGATAGAATATTAGTTTAGGGAAGAAGAAGCTGTCTTTTTTCATTAACGCCTCATAGTTAATAAAAAACCATTAATTAAATTGTATGAGTGAAAGTTGTTTAAATCCTCTATTCAATTATTGTATTTACTTTTTGAAAATTTAATTTTGGTCGTAGAAAAAGAATAAATAGAGAGGACTAATGTAGATATAACAAATTAAATAAATAATTAGAAAAAATATGAGTATTTCATTTTTAATAATAAGTTTGTGTGACTTTTGGCCTTTCGTATTTTATATTTGAGGGTGCAATCAAATCTTTTTCCATTTTAAATAGTTTTTGTACTAACGTAAGTATGTATGTGTGCACATTAGTTTAGGATTGGGATGAACAGTATTAATTTATTTGTATAGATTATAATTTGTAGATACACTTATCAAGCTCTTGAGGAAAAGAGGAAAGCCACAAGGGAAAAATTGGCCAGGAAAGAAAGAAAGAAGGAGAAGAAAAGGAAGAAGTTGTTGAGAGAAGCTCGATCGTTGTCTCGTGATTGTGAAGTAATCTTTTTTTAGGTATTTAAATAAAACAGTGTGTCTATAATCATATGTATGTGTAGGGCTTTAATATGGCTGAAACAGAAGCTGTAAATGGTACAGAAGGTCAATTACCTTCAGAAGATGCCATGCAGTTTGAAGCAGAAGAACGAAGAGCTGAAGAAGAGAGAAAAAGGGCCCGGGAACCCCCTATAGTTTTCAAGGGAATTATTGATGTAAATACAACCAAACATAAATTAATATAATAATTGTAATATGTTCCTTTTTTAACTTTCAGGTGAATCAAGAATTCGACAAATTATCCCAACTCCTTGATGGCAAGCTCAACGATGACGAGCGAAGATCTCTATCAGAATTAGAGCAATATATGTTGGGGAATGAGGGAAGTTGGATTGTTGGAGATGGATTTCTCGAATTCATTGGTAAAAAAAACTTATTAAACAGTCTTTTTACCTGAATTGATTTTTTTGTTAATTATTAGGCAGACTTTTAAACGACAAGGCCCTCGACAAAGAAATAAAAGTTCACATTTTGAACATTTTATCCGAAGCAGCCCTTAAAGACGATGTTATCCTGGTTTTGCATCAGGATCGTAAAGACCACGTCCTTATGAATTACGCCTTTGAAATAGACAGGCTCAGCGTTGAAGAGCAACAAGCTATAGCCTTATNCAGGTTTATTTGTTTGTATAGTTGTTTGTGTAGGTACGTACACAATTCATACGTGAACGAAATCGCGCCTGGAATACAATATTACGTTTTTTTTCTTTACAAAAGGTTTTTGACTTTAACGGAAAGTAATAACGATATTGCCCGAGGACAATTCCTTTGAATAAGGAAAATTTCACCGAAGCGGTGAAAAAGAAAACACACTCGTGTTGTTTAGCAAATACGTGCCATCTCTTCAACAAAAATGCGGATCTCATTGTAACACAAGGGACGTATGATTAGGTTAACAGAGGGAATAATAAGAAGCTACTATTCAACTTTTTTTTTTTGCTTCTATACAAGAGATGAAAGCTTCAAAGAAATTCAAGGTTTAATTTTGTCAAATGGTGGAGGAATAAGCCCAAAACGAGTTTGTAGTTTAATCATCATCATCATCATAAGGTCGTCAGTCCTAAGACTGGTTGGACCAGAACCTCCACTCTTTCCTACCCTGAACAAATCTTCGCATATCTGTACCTTTCCTAATAACCATTTTGCATATCTCTAATAATACTTAGAAACACGAAAAAAGAACAATGGTCAATCGATGTAATTGAAAAACTAATATCTACAGTAATGAGAAGCATACAATTAATAAAAAGCAGAGACTCAGTTATTATTCTAATAGGTTCAAACATTGATATATTCAACATCAAACGAGTTCTGAAGATGTCCCGTGTGGTCGCGAGACCGAAACGTCAGATGTCATGAACTTCACAGTTAACAAAATCGACGGAATACTTTCTAAAAGATATTTAAAGACAAATTGGATCACATATTTTATTAAGTTTCACATTGTATGTTTCTCATTACTGTAGATATTAGTTTTTCAATTGCTTTTCCTTTCACTATCCTTAAAGATGTGCAAAATGGTTATTTAAATACTTTTTTGATTTGTTATTTCAAATGTAAAGTACAAAATAGATTTCCCTTTTGTATTTTAAATGCTAAATGCAAAATACGAATTTTCAAAATACTTTTTTCAAAGTGTACTACCAATTTAATTTTCTACATTTCCTTAAGCGTAAAATATTTTTTAAGAAAACCTTGCAGGCATTTGCTCATTTTTTAAATATTAGAGTTTTTCTAGACTAATACCGGTGTTTGCGTTATATTATCAGCTGCGAAAATTGAGTATGAAGTGATTGAGATATAGTTTTTCTATGTTTATGTTATAGTTTCTTCAGTTCAGCAACAAGCAATTCTTCTATATGCTTGCTTATTTCCCTTTGTCACCCGTTTTAATTGGAGAAAAAACACTGATGCGAAAATAGTGTGTTTACCGTGAAAGATTAGAGTCAAAATAGGGTTGCATATAATTTTATTGATGTAAAATCAACATCAATCTTTTTTTTATCAAAANTTAGGATTGGGATGAACAGTATTAATTTATTTGTATAGATTATAATTTGTAGATACACTTATCAAGCTCTTGAGGAAAAGAGGAAAGCCACAAGGGAAAAATTGGCCAGGAAAGAAAGAAAGAAGGAGAAGAAAAGGAAGAAGTTGTTGAGAGAAGCTCGATCGTTGTCTCGTGATTGTGAAGTAATCTTTTTTTAGGTATTTAAATAAAACAGTGTGTCTATAATCATATGTATGTGTAGGGCTTTAATATGGCTGAAACAGAAGCTGTAAATGGTACAGAAGGTCAATTACCTTCAGAAGATGCCATGCAGTTTGAAGCAGAAGAACGAAGAGCTGAAGAAGAGAGAAAAAGGGCCCGGGAACCCCCTATAGTTTTCAAGGGAATTATTGATGTAAATACAACCAAACATAAATTAATATAATAATTGTAATATGTTCCTTTTTTAACTTTCAGGTGAATCAAGAATTCGACAAATTATCCCAACTCCTTGATGGCAAGCTCAACGATGACGAGCGAAGATCTCTATCAGAATTAGAGCAATATATGTTGGGGAATGAGGGAAGTTGGATTGTTGGAGATGGATTTCTCGAATTCATTGGTAAAAAAAACTTATTAAACAGTCTTTTTACCTGAATTGATTTTTTTGTTAATTATTAGGCAGACTTTTAAACGACAAGGCCCTCGACAAAGAAATAAAAGTTCACATTTTGAACATTTTATCCGAAGCAGCCCTTAAAGACGATGTTATCCTGGTTTTGCATCAGGATCGTAAAGACCACGTCCTTATGAATTACGCCTTTGAAATAGACAGGCTCAGCGTTGAAGAGCAACAAGCTATAGCCTTATTTGTAAGTATTCTCATACAAAAAGTATTAATATAAGAAATGGCAGTAAAACACTATAGATGGCGATGTACTGTCAATTAGTTGATAATAATTTAAAAAACACCAAGTGGTGGGATTTAGCTTTCTAAGTCATAGCTAACTCCCACAGTTCAAAAAGAAAACGGGACTTAAGAGAAGAGTTAATGTTGTTTATTACAAAAAAATGCTATTTTTTTTCTTTATTTACAACTAGATTGCCAATATGTTTGAGAATCTCAGTTCATCAGAGTGGTTGTTGTACATCTCTGAATGGACGTACAACAACCAGCCCACAAGCAACATAAGGGTGACCACAAAAGTTGGGGTTCATTCGTTATTATCTGACTTGCCCGATTTACAAGATAAAGGGACCGCCATCGTATACAACATGGCTTGTAAGGAGGTAAAAACTGTGGTCTGTATCAATCTACTAATTTATTACTTTAATACATATATTGTAGTTTTTTATAAAGAGTTTACTGAGTGTTCTAGAATGGCTTTTTTCTGCTTATTTGATCTCAGTTTTTATAACATTTAATTTCATTAAATCTACTTGCACATGCCCACCAAAAATGGCACAGGGACCAAGTAAAAAGAATTGTAATAACACAATTACAAAGCACTTCATCGTCATATATTCATGAATTTCAATTAAAAATTCTGTAAAAATTAACATTAACTATTTTGCTGTTCATTCATTTGACATTCCTTTTTGTCAATGTTTATATTCAAAAAATGGTAACAAATATATCAAAGCATCATTAACATTGAATGGTATTAGCTAAAATTTTGATTCAAAATCTAATAACTAACTGAATTATTTTGTGCTGGCATTTTTCTTTTTTTTCCCTTACAAATGCGTTAACTAATTGAATTTTTGAAAGGTATTGTATACTTTAGACCACTTGTATGCTTCCAGAAAATGTTCAAAAACTTTCGGATACGACAACTTTTACCTCGAGGCACTTTGTCAAAGGTAGTTTTGTGTCCTTATCGTAAAACTACTTTAACAATAACATATGTACATAAATAATTTACCTACCATTATGCCCATTTTAATTAGACGACCTTTCTTTTGTCTAATTCGCTTTGCCATTAATTAAATTTCATTTTTAACATCCATTCTGTTTTAGTTATGATAGCAAACTACAAAAACTTTTGTCATTGTGCTTTGCCAAAATTTCACTATCACTATCACTATCAGTACCATATACAACTGTTGCTAATGTCTTCTGTGCTTCAAATTGATGTTGTATTGTTTATTAATAAGGAAAATTTTTGGAAGCAATTTAGCATAATTTGGAATAATTCTACATATTTTTTTTATATAATTACTCCTACAGTTTAGGTACTGATATTGGGATGAGTGAATTTTTGTCTTTATTTTTAGGTGTTTGATGACGTTGCAGTGGAGTTGACGATGGCCCTTTTGCAATATTTTAACAATAAACCACCAGAAGAGCAGCTTTGGAGGTGTATGAAAGCTATGGGTAAATTTACTCAAATTTCGAACCAAGAAGTGCCCCAATTGATCCAGATGATAGGTCCTGATCCCAAAACGTTCAAGGGAGTAAGTTCAAGGGTGGATGAACAAATCGACGAAGTATGCAAGAAGTTGCGTTAAACAACTGGTGATGACTTTTTTTGTTCTTAGAAAATGGACTTAATGTATTTTTTGTTTTCGACTTTTTAAATTATTTTTTTGGTATTTAGATTTATGTAAGTACAAAATGGTGCTATTATACAATGTTTATACGTTTTTATTGTCGTAATTATTTATTTGTGCTATTAATCTGCCTATGAGAGATGTGAATTGTATGATATTTAATTAATAATTTCTTCTATCTGATTTTGGGGACTGTGGAGAAAAATTTGGTGACGTTTTGTACAGTTATGTGTATTGTAATTCATTGTTAATTGCAAAATAAATTATAATTGTGTTTTAATTCCTGGTTTTATTCAATATTATTTATCCTAAAGTGCCCTAAAGTATATGAATGAAATTAACATAAACTAATTTTTATATTAATTTGAATTGTTCCTAATAAATTAATTTAAATGAATAAGTAGTCCCCATTTAATTAGCACTGCTAATATTGTCCTCTGATGAGAATACCATCAACTAATTATGTATATATAACGAAGACTATGTATTATTTTTCAAAGTTTACCTGCTAAAACAACTTTTATTATAATGCTAAATTTTTTTATATTCATTGCTTATTCTTAAACCGTTTCAAGTTTTATTTTTAGTTTGTTTAATAATCTGTTACGATCTAAAAAGTATACGTATAATAAGTCCTTGATTAATGAGTAATTAATAAAGATGTCACTGAATGTACAAAAGTCTATAAATTTCTATTTAAAAAATTAAAATTTACACCTAGAAACGCTTCAATTTACATAGATTTAGTCATTGATTGTTAATTAAAAGAGTTTTGTGCAAAAAACAAACCGATTAATTAACCAATGACCAGAAAATAATTTCTAAAATACTTATACTGGACTCAAATGTTTCCATATATGGTTGAGTAATATCTGTTACATTAAAATACGCTTTTAGAAGACTTTCAAAGCAGTATAATTAATTATTAGCTTTAAAAATGATGAAATAAGTAGTGAAAATCGAAAATACGACTAATTACCACATAGATGGTGCTTGAAGCTCAAAATTTAAACTTTTAAAGGATTCATTATATTTCAAAGTTTACCTGCTAAAACAACTTTTATTACAATGCTAAATTTTTTTATATTCATCGCTTATTTTTAAACCGTTTAAAGTTTTGTTTTTAATTTGTTTATTAATCTGTTACGATCTAAAAAGTATACGTATAATAAGTCCTTGATTAATGAGTAATTAA